>NC_142936.1:64991768-65011768 GCF_046866305.1 Octopus bimaculoides | reverse complement strand
ATACATATCATATACATACACGCATATATACTTACATACATACACACAAACATATATATATATATATATATATATATATATATATATATATATATATATATATATATATATATATATATATATATATATGTATATATATATATATATATATATATAAATATATATATATATATATATATAAATATATATATATATATATATATATATATATATATATACATATGTGTGTGTGTGTGTCATATTTTTACAGATATATATATATATGTGTGTGTGTGTGTGTGTGTATGTATATATGTATATATATATATATATATATATATATATATATATATATACAGATATGCATGTGTATATACATATGTTTATGTGTGTGCATCTATCTATCTATCTATCTATTTGTGTGTATATATACATGTATATATACGCACACATACACACACACGCATACACACACGCACATACACACACACACACACACACACACACACACACACACACACACATATATATATATATATATATATATATATACATATATACATATATACATATATGTATGCTAGTAATAAGGCAATAAGGTTCTAAATGAACTGGAAATGGCAGTAGTTGAATCAGGAGTCGTCTCTCAGTGATCGACTGAGACAGATACAAGGAAGCAGGAAGAGGAGAAAGAGAGAGAGAGAGAGAGAGAGAGAGAGAGAGAGAGAGAGAGAGAGAGAGAGATATTAATGGAGGAAGTGAGAGAAATATATTGATTAACATATTGGTTTGTACATAGCGTGAAGACTAGAACAGAAGATAGAAAGATAGGACAATGAAATGTAGGGGATTGAAGGAGATGAGAGTAAAACAGAGAGAGATGAACGCAGAAATATAGAGATGGAATGATGTAGTGTATGTAACGGTTCGGATTTGCGATTAGATTTGTGGCCTAGAGCCATGACAGGGAATTATGTTTCAAGTCTAGACTGACGAGGATTTAAAAGCTATAGAAAAATCTAATAAACAAGGACTGAAAGCTGTAGTGTGAAGTGAACAATCGAAACACATTCATACATAGACACACACCATCAAAGATATACGTAGACACGCACTCATTCTCTCGCATTTAGTTACAAGATTACGTATACATACGTACATGCATACATACATATATATATATATACACACACACACGCATATATATATATATGCGTATGTATATATATGTATGCATGTATGGGTATATATATATATATATATATATATATATATATATATATATATATACATTAATGCTTCGATGTACGAGTTAATTTGCTCCCGAAGATCGCTCGTAAAGCGAATAATCGTAAAGCAGAGCAATTATTTCCCATAGTAGCAATGTTTATAAATCGTAATTCCTTCCAAGAAAAATACTTTTACTATGAAATTTATAAAACTCGTAAATAAATGGCAATAGGCCAACAGTAGAATGTAAAGAATATTTTATGTATTGTAAAAAGAATATCAGGATCACTTATTGTAAAAATATTATTACTATAATCGTTTTCTGAATCACTTTGACTTGCACTAGACTCACACACACACCATAACTTGTAGACTCGATCACCGATTCACAAGCAATCGTATATGAACTTGTAAATTTCTTTTTAACAAGTCTAGAGTTGTTTGCATGGAAGCTTCTTTCGCTCATCATAAAACACACAGAAGCATTTGTTATTGGTTGTAGAAACTAAAATTTGGATATTGTGCTTGAAAACCTTTTTAGCTCACTATACGAAATTGAGTTGCAAACTAAAGTTCGTAAACCCGGAGTCTCATTAAAGCGGGTCCTCGTAAAGTGAGGTATTATGTGTATGTGTGTATGTATATATATATATTCTTTTACTCTTTTACTCTTTTACTCGTTTCAGCAATGCGAACGTGGTGATGCTAAAGCACCACCACGGCCTTCCTGACCTCCTCAGTCTGGGTGTTTCACATCACCACTCCTGTATGTTGGTACATTTGGTGTATAAAGGAATCTGATTCTGCTGCCATCGTCTGTACCTCATGTCGGGCTGTTGGTTCACCCGGTATTGTGGAGAAGAGGATGTCTAGTTCCTTTTTGAAGACATCTACTGGTAACATGGAATCCAGTACAATCTGTTGCATGGTCGGGTTGTTGGCGACTAAACCATCACCCGCACCAGGCTATCCTGGTGAGGAGGGTTGCTAGAAACCCAGCAGGATTAAAAACGAGACCTGTTGAAATATCGGATGAACTTAGTACAGCTCAACGGCTATCTAGCAATAGCATGTGTACGCAGAAATTCCGAGATGGTGTCCGGCGTGCTACAAGACCACTGAGAGTGAAGTAAAACCTTCAGCATCTGTTCAAGCATATCTCTAGGTGAAGGTCACTCTGATGCAGGGAAAGGCGTTGGACATTTTGGAGATCTTTGGTTTGTGCTGGAGATCTTGGCGCTCCTATATCCCTGAGCCTCCGACTCATATTGACACCTGACATCTCACTCTGGCTTGTCTCTGGATAATGTCAATAGAGTGGATTTGTGTGTTGTGCAAGCCTTATTGGACCTAAAACTCTGCACAGACATTGCTGACCTCTGTTTGATATGTACTGTTTTGTTTTTTCCCCTATATCTATTAATTTTATTTTCAGTATATATGTAACTATAATTTTTAGAATATATTTATTTAATTTTAGTATATATTTGTTTTATTTTTATTTAGAACTCCTGTGATGATGGGAAGATGGCGATACATGCAGACCTGACATGTTAGAAGCATGTAGCCAGCGACCTGCACATAGGCGTCCCATACTAGATATAAAGTCGTGTCTTTGTCGCCCAAGACAGTGATAGGATTCGGTTGCTGCATGGGTGTTTGAGTAGCTCCATTTGGAGAAGACACTGCTCACCCGGAGGCTGGGTAGGTTCTAGAAAATGTGAACAAATATTGCCTGGTCCGTTTAGTGCTGGAATTTGCGCTCTCTGTTGGGTAACAAGAGTGATTGTAGGTCTCAAAGACGCACTGCACTTGTTGCTCGCAAAATGAACTGCTATAACATTGATATAGCTGCACAGAGAAGGTGATGGTCAGCGTGAGGGAGTAGGAAGTGGAAAATGATGGAGGAGCGCAGAGAAGCTGACGTTGGCTTTGCAGTTCGATGTGGCGGAGCTTCCTGTTCCTATAAATGAACGTCTAATGATTTTATGATGGTAACTGAAGGGTGGGTGGCTTGCTACTCTAATAAGTGCCCTTGAACCAACTCTGACTAGCTGTGATGTTGATAAATCTATTTTTTTATACCCATCTGAGAGCCATACCTCGGAAAATCCCCATTTCTGATAAAGTCATTCTACTCGTGAGAACAGGTTTTGGAGGTATACTCAGTGTTGGTGCCAGTTCGCGGAAATGTTCACACCTACATGGAGATTTAAGAAATATAACCTGGAAATAGTAAGCGTACATTTTCGGCAATTCTATGCAATCCATGTATTAAACATGTTACATGGATCATGCGAAGAAACAGAACCTGTAATGTTTTAGCAGCATATAAGTTGCTGCATCTGTCACAGATAGTAACATATTGTCATACTTGAAACCATCAGTCCACAGTAATGTTAAATAAGAAGTGAATACGGTTCTATATTTAAGAGATGAGGAATTATGTACATTATTTATATTTGACGGATATTTGTCCTCATCGTGTTTGTTGATAACACAACGTTTCGGCTCTCCAGCCTTCATCAGGTGTCTTGGGGAAATTTCTTATTAGTATTATTATTATTATTATTGTTCAGTTCACTGCTTCGAATTGAACTCGGAATCTTGGGGTTAATAGCCCGCGCTCTGAACCATTACGCCATATGCCCGTGGGTAATTATGAAGTGAATTTTAGGGCTTATAAATCTAATATTTTTCTATGCTGCTTTAATACCGGTTACCATATGCTGTTCATATCTGCACTCGGTCTGCTTAGGAGGTTGTTGTATCCTAGCATATGTGCTGCTTCTTTTAGTTTTCGTATTTCCAGTGGTGTTCTCTGTCTATTATGTTAACTTCATCCCACAGGGGTAGGTGGTCTCCTTTTTTCTATACGTGATCAGCTATACCCGATCTATCAATATCTCCCCGTATCACAGCTTTACGATGTTCGTCTTTTCTTATTTTGAGGGGGCGGCATCCCATGCAGCTGTGGTAGGTTATACAAAGGCGTGAATGTGTGTGTGTGTTTGGTAGTGCGTGTAAAGCAGAAAGCAGGTCATCTCTATGTACACACCTAAGAACGTGTATGTGTGTATTTATGTGACATTACCTAGAGATAGACCTATCTATATATAAAAATGTCCTGCGTATAATGTGCGTATGCGTGTCTATATGTGTTGCTGTGCAATCTCAAACACGCGTATACACACATGCCTAAAGCTAGCTGGTCAAATGACTGCCAAGTGCTATTGTTTGTACCCTCCCACACTGCTGCTATTCAAATTCCGTTGTTTCTTCACCTACTTTAACATCGATCACCATTCTCAGGGAGCTTTATAAACCTCGCACCAACTCTTTTGCAGCTTTCCTGCGACACACATGATACATAAATTTAGTTCAATTCTCTAAGTGTCAAGATAACACACACACACACACACACACACACACACACACACACACACACACACACACACACACACAATTGCATACGCTTCCTACATACATACACTCACACGTACATACACATATCTATAAGCATACGTACATACATACATACATACATACACATATACACATACATACATTTTTACACACTAACACCTACACACGCATTACATACACTCACGCATACCGAAATACATTCGCGTTCTTATGAACACACTAACAAAAATACGTTCTCATATACATACCAACAATGATGACAGCCACAGAACCTCTTCTAGGCTTTTGGCAGATACATCACTCTTCACCTTTACGGCTACGCTTTTGATATGGAGCAGGAGTTTGCTACTAAATATTTTATCAATAAGAGCGATAAGGAAGATCCCTAAGTTCCCACGTTATGATAGAAAATAAACATCGATTATGTCAGGACGGTAGATATCCACATTATAGGTAAATAGCGAAAAACGCCTGCATAACATTATCGCTAAAACCGTTTACAGTGCTATCGGTACAGATCTTAACGTAAGCATAGCAAGCCAAGATATATTCACACCTTTCAAATTCATGATTACTGATGGAACATTCCAATAATACACCAAGCTGATGAAAATAAAGTAAGCTTACTATTATTCTGTAGGACGGTAGTGTAGTGGTAAGCTACTCAATTGGTGAACATCCCACCGAAATGGAACGAAACGTGAACATCTAAAGAGGACTAAAAGGAACCTTACATTGCTCTTACCCTGTGTAGAGATTTTTAGTTGCACCCGAGGTCCACAAGAATCAGGTTCTGTTAGCATATTTGTCCGGTCTGTAAATATCTGACGCAACAGAAAACCAGTCATGTACCATCGTGCGGAATACATCTGGTGTACATCTGGTATTTCTGCTCGTCTGTTTGTCTGTCTGTCTCTGTCTGTCAGTCCGTCTATCTCTCTATTTCTCTCTCTCTCTCTCTATCTATTTATCTTATCACTTACAAGGATAAGTGTTCCAGTTGGTCCAGTTTTGGATATGCATAACTACAGCATCCTTTTAGCATTTGGTGTCAACAATGTTCTATTAGTTCACTACAAGCTCCATATAACTATGCCTAGCCTTTTCCAGGCGTCTTAAATGTTGATGTGTTCCCGATTCTTAATGAACCCTTATAACTAACTGCTATAATGCTACCCTTGCTGTAATTCGACGCTTTCAACACACACACACACACACACACACACACACACACACACACACACACAAAGACGCACACACACACACAAAGACGCACACACATATAGATACTTAAGATGAATATAAGAATAATTATAACTTCCTACGTACGTTTGACCACTACGGTTATTAAGAGCTCAGCATTCCATCAAGCAATAAAGTGTTTCCTTGATGAGCGGTTAGGCATTCAAATACACTTAGCATATATAATGCGAAGTTCCAAATAGCTGTAACGGCGAAACGTACGTAGGAACTAATATGTTATAGTTCTGGTTATCTTAAATTTCCATTATGCTTTGTCTGGTGGTGCGTGACTTAGTGGTTAAGGTGATAGGCTTATGATCGTAAGATTGTGGTTTCGATTCCAGGACCGGGCAAATCAACGCGTTCCCCGACCCAGGAATCGAAAGTATATCATTAATTATATTAAGTTAATTATTTAATTAGGTTGTTGAAATATCAATATGTATGTTGGATTTATTTGTTAATTGTTTTATATTTGTAATATGGGTTGTCTTTTTTATTGAGAGCACTCATCGGGCTCCATTTCATTTTGTTGTTGTTGGTGGTGGTGGTGGAGTTAGAATTGGCTTCTGGTCTTAATGTTGAGTATAGAGTGGTTGGTTTTAGTTATTTATGACTGAATATGGGAACATTTTATATATGAGATTTTTGTGTAGTGGCTTGTTCTTTAGGGGAGGGTTTCTAAATGTTTCTAAAGGATTATTTATTTCATTAGTGGTTCCTTTCTGGAAACTGTAGTATAAGTATCTGACTCAAAACAGATGATAAACACTGGGATCGATTCGTTCGACAACAGCCTGAAATGCATTTCTGCATGGTTCCGATTCATTGACTAAAGTAAGTAAAAGAATAAAATAGATATTTTTGCATTGGAGAAGATAACCAACTGGTTCTAAAATTACTTGATTCATTGGAACACGATCACTTACGCAATATTACAAACGCCATTCACACATTACCACAGACCCCTGATCAGATAAGTGTCATTTTATGACACTTAGTTACAAGAACGCCTGCAGTGTAGCATAAATTTGGATTTTGCGTGATGCTATAATATCGTCGCCATGTTTGCATATCACAGTTTTATGCTAATGTCGATGATCTGCTGCTGATCTATTCTGGACCGATATGTTCTCACTTTGTGTCTGCTGTTCACACAAGAGCACAGCACGTTCACATGCAATTTGTCAATTAATCCAGGCCGAAGATGGTGGCATTTTCCTTTCTATTTCTCTATTTCTTTCTTCTGTTCTTTACATTTGTATCCTGTTATCTACTGTATTCAACTGCTTATTTTCCGATGGTTTCCTTCCTTCCTTCCTTCCTTCCTTTCTCAATCTCTCCACACATACACGCTTACACACATATACACGCTTACACACATATACACGCACGCACACACACACACACACACGCGCGCGCGCACACACACACACACACACTCCTTTATTTGTTTCAGTCATTTGGCTGGAGCAGCGCCTTGGAGGGTTTTAGTCAAACAGATCGACCAAAGGACTTATTTCTTTTTTAAGCCTAGTAATTATGTTATTGTCACGTTTGCCGAACCGCTAACTTACGGGTAGGTAAATACACCAACACCAGTTGTCAAGCGATAAGGGAGGGGCAAATACAGACACACACACGCATGCACACACACACACACACATACATATATACATATATCTATCAACTCCACTCACAAGGCTTGGACGATCCGAGGCTATAGTAGAAAACACTTGCCCAAGATACTATACAGTGGGACTATAAAAACATGGTATTTTTGTATGTATGTATGTGCAGATTTCCATGTTTTATGTATGTAGTTAAATATCTAGATATGCTCATATATCTTAAATGGTAAACATCTGGAAAGTTTTACAAATTCTTACAGTTCCAGTGATGGATGGGATCTGTAGTCTTCGAATTAGCTTTCTCATTTCTGGTTTTGAGAAACCTAGTTTCTTAAGATTGGTATTTAGGCAATGTAACATATCCCAGGGTCCTAATAATTACAAGTATAAACCTGAACTTGTAATCTGGATAAGATAACTGCAGATTTCTCAATAGTTCAGCATAGGTGTTCTGTTTTTCACTGATCTTCAGCTTTATGTTAACATATGTTTCTCTGTCTGTCTCTCTGTGTGCATGTCTGTCTGTCTGTCTGTCTGTCTGTATGTCTCTCTATCTATATAACTATCGAATTGGCTATCTATCTACCTGTATATACTCACATAATTTTTTTAGTTTCTTAATCTAAGAAGTATAAACCCAAGAGGTTTATACTTCTTAGATTATCTTAGATTAAGAAAAGAGTAATTATCATTTATATCATTAAGTCGGGAAACCATAACCCAACCACCTCATCCATAACACTGTCAGTGGATTCTATATTACACACATATATATATATATATATATATATATATATATATATATATATATATATATCGTACTTCAATATTATCGTGGTTTCCCGCTGATAAGTCAGTGTTATTAGGAATCATAGTTTATATCGTTATGGATTACTGTACAGTTTACTGTAAACACGAGGTTTAATTCGTGAAGACGATATTACAAATTTCGCTTCTTGTTACACACACATACACACACATCTACAGAGAGGCACCTCTGAGATATATCCTTTTATGTAGATAAAGCTAGATATATGGTCCCAGTAAAATAAGTGTTTGGGAGGTTGTCTGACAGCAATTAATTTATTACCATGGATTAGAACATAGCTGACAACTCCTAATGAATTTAATTCTAAATGGCTGTAGACTACATGCTGCATAAAATCTTATAAATACAAATGAAAATAAATATAAATAACTATCCCACCACTCATATATCTTGACCCTCACTATTTTCTTCTGCTACTCTCTAAATCATAGACTTAATAATGTATGCATTATACTCTAAATTCATTCTGCCCAAAATATAACATAAGGAAACAATGTAGTGATTTTGGTTTCTACTACTAATATAAATTTGCTAAAAATAGTTTATCCTTATTCTGTTGGAAATCTATATGTTCATCTACTCCTGAGAAGAGAGGTTTCTTTCAAATTGATGTAATGTTTTCATTGATCGATTAAATGGAACCGCTTAAAACTGCAGTAATACATTGATACCTGGACATCCTTGTTACATATTTGCATTATATATGTATATATATATATATATATATATATATATATATATATATATATATATATATATATATATATATATATATATATATATATATGGGAGAATATACAAATAATAACAACAGACGAGGACAGGTGGTGTAAATAACAAAAGTATATATTAGTATGACGCTCGGGAATACGGAAAGTCTTTGACGTTTCGAGCTACGCTCTTCAACAGAAAGAATACGGAGACAAGGAGAAAAACACGGAGAAAAAAAATTGAATAGTGTTCAGTCAACGGTCAATCATAATAATGGCCGATCATATATATATATGCATACGTATACTTATATGTATTCACACAAACACATATAAACACACGCACATACATATAAACAAAAATATACATACGTATCTATGTACATGTAAATATGTTTGTTTGAATGTAAGTGTATATGAGTGCGTTTGCGCTGAAATATTACTCCCTATGTGTATATTAACACACGCACATGTATATGTATGTATGTATGTATATATATATATATATATAAGACATAAGTTGTAATATTGGAGCACAAATCACTAACATACACTTGCATATACATACACATACGTACATAATATACATAAGTAGGTAAATACATATCTTCGAAAACGAACACACAGATACACATGCATGCACACGCAGGCACACAACACACATATAATACACGCACACACACACACACGCTCAAGTTCCTACATACACGGGAATGCTCACACGCATTGTTTTACACACATACAGCTGAAACACTTAGATATAAATGATCCTATGCGTGTACATATGCCGTCAATTTCTAATCCAATAAACTCGACATAATTACATAAGAGTGATTATCTGGTGCATATCTGTATCAAGTGCTAGGATGATTGCTTCGTTAATAGAGAAATGATTAACCAGAAGTGAACAGTGATATAGAAGTCCAAAATAGAAAATTCACAGGCGTTCACGTATGCATATGTACGTATGTTTGTATGTATGCATGTGTGTATGACATTATTCAATTTTATTTCATGAATTCTTGCCATTAGAGAAAGAACCGGATTCTAACCTAGAGCCAAGGCTTTTTCATTGGAATTTCAACATCAACGACAGTGTATGTATGTATGTATGCATGTATGTATGTATGTATGTGTGTATGTGTGCATGTATGTATACGTGCAGATTTGTATGTTTTGTTTTATGTATGTCTTCTTATACATATACGTGCATGTGTACGCATGCATGTATGTATGTATGTATGTGTGGTTATTTATGTTTAACATGCTCGTATCCACTCGGACTTGTAAAGATATTCACTGTGGAATTGTGACTCGAGAGACGAATTCTACTTGTATACAATGTATACGAAAACGCACCAGTTGGGTGTGAGTGACATCATCGGACCGCAGGACATGCATTTCGGAGGATATCGTTACGCTTCATCAGTTCAGCCTCGTACACCGAATCAATCGTATAGAGCCCATTCACAGCAGCTGTTTTATATTCAAGCAATAAATAATGCTTTTGACGATGTACGCAAATTTTGGTCAAGCTGGTATTAATTAAGAAGACGTGCACAAAGCAATGATATATATCTGGAAGCTCGTTATGCAATTAAGAATCCTATACAATGCTCCAGGCTGCTTATGGATTAACTTGTTCGTATGCGTGTGAGATTCAAGCACGGTGGAGACGCGGTGGGAAGCAACGAGAGGAGTGGGAGAGACGGACACATCAGGACATCAGAGCTGGTTGAGAAGATACGCAGTTTTTCGAGGAAGACCGTTGTACGTATAGAAAGACAATAAATATACTGTTAGGTACTGGTGCGGCAAATGTACACAGAAATATTCATGAAAATCTGAACATGTGCAAAATTTGTGCTATGCTGGTTTCCAAGAAGCCCAGAGACAAGCATCCTGGTAACCAACAATTTAACAGAGATGATCATAAGAACGCTCCTTCACTCTCCTTACAGTCCAGACCTTACTCCCTTCGATTTTCGGTTGTTTCACGAGCTGAAGGACAGCCTCATAGGCAATAGTTTCCAAGATGAAGGTGGCTGTGACAAAGGTCCTGGACATTTTCACTTTGGAAGACTTCCATGAGGCCTCTATGAAGTGGTCGGAGCGCTACAACATGCGCAGTGAAGTCCGCAGATCTTTCGTTGGAGGAGCTTAGAGACTCGTACACCTTTGAAATTGCTAAATGTCATCCATGAAAATATCTGAAAACTTTTATTTATATTTATGCAATTAGAATAATTCGTATTTTCAGGAATTAATATGCAAGTACTAAATTTGTAGTAAAGAAATTTGGTATGATTAAATGCATTAATTATAACAATATGTTGTGTTGTGTGATTGTATCCTGACTGCAATCTATGTGTATGGCAGTATTAAATATTTGAAGACCAGACTATTGTAAGATGTCTAGAAAGATCCACAAACAGCTACGTTATATTCATAAATATTCATAAATATTCATTAAATAGCTTCAATCATTTGAATAAATTTATCTAGGATAAATTTCTTTATATCTTACATTTGATGATCATTTCATACATCTTAGTTTATTATTTATTTCATATCTTGATTTTTATTAAAAATATAAAACACACACACAAAAAAAAAAGTAAAACGCAAGAAATATTGTTATCACAAAGAAGGGGTAAATAGTAACATTTGTGCATGTTTTTTTTTTAGAGTTTAATGAACCCCAAAATATTATGTATTGACTATGTTTTGGGATTTACTAAACAACAAAAATGTAATAAATACTCTGCAGTTTAACCCTGGTTGTCTTTTCCTCAGAGTTGAATAGACTACATCTAGAAAAATAAATGGACGATTAGTTCCAGGCGATGCTTGTTCTCAAAACACCAAATAACAGAATAGTGCCCAAAACACCAAATAACAGAAAGAAATGTATCAAAAGATTTTTCTCACTGTTTATATATATATATATTTGTGTGTTTGAGAGAGAGAGAGAGTGGGTATGTGTGGTTTGTGGTGTGTGTACGTAAATATATGTACTTACGTATTTATGTATAAATATACACACACGCATGTATATATATATATATATATATATATATATATATATATATATATACACACATACATATTGCATCCACACATACCTACATACAGACATGCGTACATACATGCATACATACATTATTTTAGTAACCAATACTAATTGGTTAATTAGTCAAGCTTCCTTATCCAAAATTAATTAATATTCTACATTTGTAATTAAATTATAATTAAACATATTCGCATTGATTTCATATTTATTGCAGATGTACAAATGAGAAAAATGTAATTATATTTTGATTTGATAATTATTTTATTTATTAGTATTTAATTTTATTATTTTGTATGTGCAGAATAATCCGCAGTCATCTCTAATTAGATACTCTCGCATCCATTTAGCGTGATAAAAATAAACTGTTTTGACTTCTCTGTACATGGACTTCATGCACTGATGGACATTGCATACAAAGATTTTTACGTCGTAAAATTTTTATTAATAATTTCATTACAATATATAATGTCTAAAAGGTTGTTTGATTGGTTTCGTATTTTATATTCTTTTCTACTCTAGGCACAAGGCCCGAAATTTTTGAGGAAGAGGCCAGTCAATTAGATCCACCCCTAGTACGCAACTGATACTTAATTTATCGCATCGAAAGAATGAAAGGCAAGGTCGACCTCGGCGGAATTTGAATTCATTCGATTTTATATAGTCTTTGGCTTGCTCGTCGCAAAAATATTTCCAAAGCCGGCTTGCCTCTAAAACACATTAGAAAACTCTGCTCTTGAACATTCTACATGTAACAACATTCTAAATACAAATGCGTCAATTCATTAACAAATGTTTTTTTTTCAAATTTACTGCTTGATCAGGTATAACTTAAACATTCCATAATACAACATTCGATTTTATTCACCTGCGAAAGCCCCAATACGAGAAGCTGATATTATGGAAGACGTATGTTCTTATTTAGTCTCCCCGTATAGCTGGTCTATGATCAAAGAATTTTTAACAATAAATATCCTGTTTTTTGCTGGACCTTATTTAGGATTACGTTATCTAATGTCTATATTTTCTATTCTTAAGACTATCTGTTATCCATTACTTGTTTGAGTCATTAGACTGTGGCAATGCTGAGGTACTGCCTGGAAAAATTCTTGTATTTTTTTAGACGAATGAATCGACCAAAGTACTCGTTCGTTTTCCTTAAACCTGGTAATATTCTATCTATTTCTTTGCCGAACTGCTAATTACCGGGACGTATAAACACCTCCGCCGGTTGTCAGGCAGTAATGGGGGGCAAACACTGACACAAATACATACACACACATGCACGCACACACACACACACACACAGACACACACACATACATATGTATATATATATATACAAACACGACGGGCTTCTTTCAGTTTCTGTCTACCAAATACACTCACTTTGGGTGTCCCGAGATTATAGGAGAACATATTTGACCAAGGTGCCACGCAGTGGACTGAATACGGAACCATGTGGTTGGGAAGCAATCTTCTTATCACGCATCCACGCTTGCTTCTATGCCCATTATGGTGAAATTTAACTGATCTGTCTTACAGGCTGAGTGATTTAGCATATGTATACTCCTCTGCGGACAGGAATAGATTTTTGATTTTTTTTTCTCCATATATATATACTGATTTGCCTGATGATTATATAAAATTACAGACGAAAATCTAGAATGACAAGAGACTCACTCGGCCTACATCGCCCACACAGACAACACTCACATACAAACACACACATATAAGTATATACAAATATATATACATCTATACGTAAAGTTGCACATGTACATATATATGAGACCATTAAATGGACTGGTATTGGTCATATCGAGTTAGATTGTCCACTTAGTTGCATAAATCAATAATCCACTAATGAGTCGTAAAGTTGACGAAACAATTCCGTACAATAAGGTTATGCATATCATATCCAGTACTTTGTTTTCTTTTACAATATAATTTAGTCTGACCTATCTCTGAATTTATCCTGTCTAGACGTATGTTATAACTTATGTTCTTTTTAATTACATAATCTCTAAAGAAATTTTGTGAGTAATGCCATGTTCGAACTGACGAAAATGAGCCCTAGTACTTCATCTAGTAAATTAACATATATCACACACATTCACGCCCACACATACACACATGCACCACAGACACATGCACACACACACACACACACACACACACACACACACGAACACACACCCAAACACACACACACACACACACGCACACACACACACACACACAAGCACACACACACATATCTTGTAAGTGTATACATATAAGTTTATGTATATAGACGTACACACGTATATATGTTCGTACGCAAAGAGGCATAGAAATACAAACATCCACACTTATCGAAGTAAATATACTGTAGAAGGACTGTGTTTCCACTGAAATGCCTGTTTGTTGACTATAACACAAATCAGATTTCGAAGAGTTAATGTGATCGTCTTGGGATTGAATCAATTTTATTACTGAATGATCGAGGCGGTTAGCAGAACATTACATATAGATTCACACATATACATAACCAAATATATACAAGGATATACAGATACATATGTATTCATATACTATAAAATATCTAAGTGCTGTTATCTGCTGATCAACAACCATTAACAAACGCGCAGACATGTTCCTTATAAGTGTTATTCAATAATATAAACTGGAACTCTAGCCAGAAAATTAAATAGTTCTGACTGCTTTACGCCGTAAATGTAAATAGTAATATATGTAAATGAAAGTCTTGTATGTTGTTGGAGCTCAGCTCCTTAATCAAGAAGGCTTATGGCAAAGACTGATGTTCCAGCTGCGAGCACACTATCGATTTTTTTCCCCAGATATGTCCTTATTTTAACATTCAGAGCAGGGTTCGAGAGAATTTCAACTGATGTTTCTTATTAGTTTGACTACTATGCGGAGGCCTATTCGTTGTCACATTCACCGACAGAGTTGCATTTTGCGGTCGTTCGGAAGACCTTTAGGAAGTGGCACTTATATAGACGGAGAAATTATTCATAGTTAAATGGACATTGTCACAGAAGCATATTGAAAATGCCAAGTATCTTGGCATTTTCAAGTATATTTCGCTCCAACCACAGAACAGGAACTAGAGGCAAGATAAGGATATTATTTTATAACAGAATATTCGCTTCCATTTATATAATGTACATTGCACTCAGAAGAGAACCTTACCTATGTTTAACGTTTTTTTTTTGTTTTACTCGAAAGGAAATTTCATTGGACAAGCCTTTTATTAAATGGACAGGCCAATGGTCAAATGCATTGCAATTTAGGATTATTCCAACCGTTGTGTCCCTCTGTTTTAATACAATAAAGTAGGATTTCAAAGAAATCTCGCTGATATATCCCTTAGGTCAACAGACCACTATATAAAGTAGTTATTGAATATAGTGCTCAGGTGCACAGATTCCCAGAAAAGGTTAAAGAGTGGACAGAAAAAGGATGTAAAAGCCAAGGAAAGAAAGACCATAACGAAAGCTGTCGTATTTAAATATTTGGTACAGTCCACCATGCAATTATACTGCTTATATAAAGCAAGGAAAATGGTGTTGCTAAAAGCCGTTGGCGTCGCATAATCAAAGTCTTATTATTTCAGAACGAAAAAGATGTGTGCTTATAGTAATATCGAAATTACATTGCAATGTTTTCGACAGAAGATATCAAAAATATATTTATACTTCTTAATAGCGTAAACAATATGAGCTGAAAAGAAGAAAAATAACGAAAGTAGTAGCCTCCGCCAAAAAACAGTTTAGTAAAAAATAAATTAGTTATTCATTTTTTGTGTTTGTGAGAAAGAGTAAAGAACTCATAATGTATGCGAAGGAACTAACATACACACGTACACACACACACACGCACACTTACACACACACACGCACACACACACACACACACACACACTCTCTATCTCTCTCTCTCACACACACACACGCACACTCACACACACACACACACTCTCTGACACATACACACACACACACACACTTTAGTCATTGTTAAAATCAAAGATACTAAATGATGACTTCTCTCATGGATACAGCTCTTCCAACAGACACGTAATATAAGGACAAATGTGATACATATCCGAACAGACATATAACTGGCAAAAATAACTCCATAATAATAATGATAATAATAATAATAATAATAATAATAATGATAATAATAATAATAATAATAATAATAATAATAATAATGATAATAATAATGATAATAATAATAATAATAATAATAATAATAATAATCATGATAATAATAATAATAATGATAATAATAATAATAATAATAAAATAATAATGATAATAATAATGATAATAATAATAATAATAATAATAATAATAATGATAATAATAATAATAATAATAATAATAATAATAATAATAATGATAATAATAATGATAATAATAATAATAATAATAATAATAATAATAATAATAATAATAATAATAATAATAATAATGATAATAATAATGATAATAATAATGCCTTCTAATTGATGTTTCAATACCAGCAGATGACAACGTTTCTCTAAAAGAAATGGAAAAACTTTCAAAATACAAAGACCTGGAAATAGAGATAACTCGAATGTGGAATCTAAAAACAGAAACAATTCCTATCATAGTAGGTGCCTTAGGTATAATAAAAAAAATATTCAGACAAATACATAACAAAAACACCAGGACTTACAAATATATATAACATACAGAAAATTGCACTACTGGGTACTGCACACATTCTACGCAAAACACTTTCAATACAGTAAACATAAGAGCACCACAGCAAACCACAGCACATACCCAAGGCGCACAGAGCTGCGCTCGGTAGTGAAGTGAAAGCACGTTATAAAAATAAAACTGCTGAATAATAATAATAATAATAATAATAATAATAATAATAATAATAATAATAATAATAATAATGATAATGATAATGATAATGATAATAATAATAATAATAATAATAATAATAATAATAATAATAATAATAATAATAATAATAATAATAATAATAATAATAATAATAATAATGCCGCACAGATCTTCAAGCAGCCAGGAGCATTTAGGTGCTAAGTACGTAAATACTTACACACAGAGAGACAGATATGGTTTGTTACTGTGTATGAAACATTTTTTTTATGTTCAGAATCATAGGAGTTGCATTCTATAAGAGACAACAATGGAACTTATGTCCTCAAACAGACAACTTATATATTAACAAACGGCACAAACACGCATGAGTGTGTAAAATATATAAATGAATAAATGTATTTATATCCATACATGGATATACAGATGATTGTATTAAACACGCGCACGCACATTCACAGGTTCAGACACTCACGCTATCATTTATTAATAGATTATGATTTCTGATTTCCTATTTCCATTTACCGAAGTAAGGCAAACATGTTCTCTCCCACTCGATCTGTCTCTCTGTCTGTTTTCTCTCTCTCTGTCTGTTTTCTCTCTCTCTGTCTGTTTTCTCTCTCTCTGTCTGTTTTCTCTCTCTCTGTCTGTTTTCTCTCTCTCTGTCTGTTTTCTCTCTCTCTGTCTGTTTTCTCTCTCTCTCTCTCTCTCTCTCTCACTCTCTCTCTTTATATATATATATATATATATATATATATATATATATATATATATATGTGTGTGTGTGTGTGTGTGTGTGTGTGTGTGCGTGCGTGTGCGTGTGTGTAGATGTATATAAATATACACACACACATATATATATACATAGCGAGAGAGACACACAGAGAGGGGGTGAAACGGGGAGAGGCAGAAAGTGAGAGGGAGAGAGGGAGAAAAAAGAGTATATAAATAGATAGTTTTCCATGCATACGTTTTTCTTGCTACTGTCATTGATACTGTAACGCTAAGAGCGTCGGTGAGTAAACCAGCAACCCAATCCAGTCTGCTTGCGAAGAAGGGTGGGTTTCGTTTGTCACCCAACAGGACGAAGAAACAAAACCTAGCAAAGAGCCGATGAATGCAATAAAATGAACAGCCATCCGTCCAACAACTGGGATTGAGAGGGAATGTAGTCAAGTGGCACTAATAATATATAAATATCTAAACTCTTGGATTCCCATAAAAAACATCCGATCTAACTCTAATTTTTCTGTGTTTTAGAAGTAGACTATAAATAGAAACACACAGATATATCCATCCATTCAACCATACATGCATACATAGATACATAGATAGATAGATAGATACATACATGCAAACATATTTATGTGAGAGAACACACACACTCACATATATATAATACATATAAATATATATATATATATATATATATATATATATATATATATATATATTGATTGATTGATTGACCATGATTGACTGCTAACTTCCTTTTTTTTCATTCTCTATTTATTTTCTCATGCTCCTTTCTGTTGAAGAGTATAGGCTCGAAACGTAAAAGACTTTCTCACATTCCGGGGCCTCAAACTAATACACCTGCTTGTTGTTTATACACCTGTCTTCGTCTTTTGTTTTTCTGTCAATTTCAACTATATATATATATATATATATATATATATATATATATATATATAGAGAGAGAGAGAGAGAGAGAGAGATAGATAGATAGATAGATAGATAGATAGACAGATAGATAGATAGGTAGATAGAGAGATACATAGATAGCTAGATAGATAGATAGACAGACAGACAGATATGTAGATAGATATAAGGATTGATAGATAGGTAGATAGATAAATAACAGATAATGAAAATGATGACGTTACAACAATACGAAAAGGTAAAGGTAAGAAACCTTTATATATTGCACGCACAAAGGCCATCATCAAACGGATGGTTTGAAGAAGTATAGGTTTATGTAGATCTTGCCATGTTGATTTCCCGTACATCAGTCAACATAGCAGGGTGTATATGAACTTAGTCTTAAGCCGTTCATTTCTGATGATGGGCTTTTGTGCTTGAACTTTCACTTTTCACATTGTTAGAAGTTTTTCTCAGTAGTTCTATTACTTTTATTTCACAATGTTTCAAGCTAATTACAACTATAATTGCATTGGGAATAAAATGCTTTTCTACCCTATCATTGACTACTTCACTATATAAATATGCGTGTGTGCTTATGTGTGTATGTATTTGTGTGTGTATGCGCGTGCTTGTGTGTGTGTGTGTGTGTGTGTGTGTGTGTGTGTGTGTGTGTGTGTATGTGTGTATGTGTGTGTGGGTCGGGGTGCAATCTTTTATTTCTAATCGCTTGAAATCTTCCTGCACAGAAAAAGTTGTAAACATTAATGATTTGAAGTCATGTGGTACTTCGTTATGCAAACATAACATACTATAAAGCATACTAAATGGTTTTATAAGTCAGTACCACGCTCTACTGCGTCAGCAATGCTTCTTACGTTATTTTTAAAGGTTATTTCTACAAATCTTCGGTAGAAATTCTAGCCAGTACAGATTTTTACTGCAACGTTTCATATTGAGACCTCAGTTGTAAACAAACAATGAGATCGAAGACAAAAAATGGGTAATGAGTTTATATGCCATATTTCGTGGGTTGTTACCCACTTCATCAGTACCCATCTAATCCAATCTCGCTTCTGAACACATAGCTTATATAGCCACCGCATAGAGCAGTGTTAGGTTATTGGATATACCAATATACATATTAGAGGTATTCGGAATATAACTGACGAAAGCAAATTCATATATTGAACAAGGAGAAAAAATTAGCATATTTTTAAGGTTCCGCTTAAAGAATGTATTCGTAATGCGCGAATTAGTTCGGTGATCCCCCCCCCCCCCCCTGAAAATGCTTGCGTTTCTAGATTATCTTTTGGGTGTATGCATATTTACATAAGTACATATGTA
>NC_142936.1:64981768-64989268 GCF_046866305.1 Octopus bimaculoides | reverse complement strand
AATTAGGAATATTATCCTGTCCAACTGTATGTCTCATGAGACGAAGAATTTGGATATGGAAAGTTCCTCTTTGAAAGCAAAGGCCTGGGGAATTTTGCCTGCCTTTATATGGTTGCCCAAATATACAAGACCGCATTCTTCATGTTACCAATATTCTTCAAGGGAAGCGGAGATTTTGATACTTTGTGTCATCATTGTTGCGGAAGTAGAACTTAAAGAGCTGGAACAAATACTTTGAGACAGTCCATGCCATACAATGTTCTATCAATTCATTCAATCTACGACCCTAGTCCCTACCTTAAATATCGATTACTTATGATTGTTCAATTTTGTTTACTGAATAGCATTCATTTTTAATTTTACAGTCTCCGGCAAGATTTCGGAGCGCTTGAATCCGGTAAAAAATATTGTAAGAGGTCCCTTCCTGTTCGACGATCTAACATATATTTGATCCAGTTCAAATCCCGCCCAAGTAAATTTGCTTTTCGTCATTTCGGGACCCATACGTAAAGCAGTGTTCAGCGCGGTAGATTAGCGGCATTTATAAAACCTACCATATACTTCTATTCATATTTGCCTTTTATGTATATTTTTAAAAATGTTAGTGACTGGCGTGCTTCTCAACTACATGATTCTGGGTTCAGTCCCACAGGGGTGACATCTTGGGCAAGTGTCTTCTACTATAGCCTCGGACCGAACGAAACGTGAGTGGATTTAGTAGATAGATATGTATATATGCGCAAGACTGTATAGGCGTATATGTGCGTATATGTATACCTATGATTAAATTTATGTACGCTTGTACACATGTGTATATAAATATTAGTTATTTTCAGACACAAATTCAGAAACCAGAAGTTTACAAAACCATTATAAACAAATATACTTTCCGTGAAACTCACTACCGTAAGCAAACTAATTCAAAATTTCATTAACCAATCATAATTAATTGACCAATACGGGTCTATATTGACTTCTTCTTAGATGTGATGGGTCCAATGAATACATATATATACATATATGAATGTAAGAGTGCACACAGGTATTAATGTATTTGCGCATGTATGTGTATATATAAATATATACGTGTATGCGCGAATATGTGTGCATGTGTGTATATATGTATATATGTGGAAATATGCGTGTGTCTCTGTGTATATACATGGACGTACGGATACATATATGTATGTGTGTATATGTATATGTGCGTACCTGCATATATACAAAAGTTTCATAACTTTATTCATACATTATAAATGAATATTCCATTAATTCATTAGCTATAAACATATCTTATTAATACCTAAATTTCCTGTATCATCTGTATTTTATTTATTTATTGTTCTAATTCTATTTACGTACTCTATCATATCTCCAATCAACCTGTAAACCACTCGCCCGAACATATAACAATGAAAATCATTGAGCGTGTCACTCAGTCTCCTATAATGAATCCACAAACACATATAAAACATCCAAGATATTATGCTCAGGTCATATAAATACAAATTTAATATTTACTGAGTATTACTAGAAACAAATGTAAGTTAAGATAATTAATTAGCTGTTAATAATAAACAATTATTGACTTCCCAATCTCCAGTTTCTTTTTCTTCTTTTATGTGAATATACACGATTAGGTTGTTTCACATGAAATGTGGCATTTTTGATTACTTGTTATTTCAGTCAATTATGTTTACCTTGCATTTAATCTTGACTCTTTTTCTTTCCCAACAATATTAGTATACAAAATACGTAGCCGCAGACCTTATGAAAATGGTAACAAAAAAACTATTTTGAGTGATTTTCTCGTATGAATACAGACTGGGTCGGTCTGCCGTAGAAGCTCTACGGAATATCAAGTGGGCCTTTGGTAATGGTTTTGTTGACATTAGAACTTTTCAGAGATGATTCCAAAACGGTCGCAATAACATCGTATTGCCAGGAAGTTGATAGTATGCATGAGAATTTGAAACATAAGCAACTCAGACTAATGAATAGAGATGGCCCAATTTTGCTCCACGACAATGCACGTCCTCCGAATCCTCAAGCTACGGTCCAAAAGTTGCAAAGCCTGAATTATGAGATTTTGCAACATCCTCCCTATTCCCCTCATGTCTCTCCTACTGATCATCACTTATTTAAGCATTTTGAGCTTTTCATAAGCAATAAAACATTCTTAAATAGAGAACAGGTAATTGAAACATTCGGACAGTTTATCACAGGAAAAAATGAATTTTTTTTTTTAAAGAAAAAATATATGATATAGAGAAACACTGGGTAAACGTCATAAATGAACATGGATCATACTTTGATTAAATTAATCAGTTCTCTAACACTTCTGAAACATTTTATTGTTACCTTTCAAATACGACATTTCATGTGAAACAACCTAATATATGTTTATATATTATTATTTTAAGTTAATTAATTCCCCCCAAATACTAGGCATTGAACCAGTATTTCCCTGGATGAAACCATCCCTCCAAGAGGTTAACACAACCTCTAATCGCATATATATATGTATATATATATATATATATATATATATATATATATATATATATATATATATATATGGTGTTTGCCTACTCTTTGTGCAGAGTCTAACCACCTCTTGTACTTACACCTTAGATCCATCATGGTGTCTGATGTGGCTTTTAAAACCAGAAAATGTATTGAAAAGACGCCCACATAGATTGCATATCTAATTTGGACCACAAGCAGCTGCAGTTAAGTTTTAATCTTTGTAGATCTTAAAATGGCTTTTGAGACCTCCGTTAAATTTGCAGATCTTATGACATACACAGTATTGAAAGGTGTGCAGAAATCAATAGGCACAGTAGTTCGTGGAGGTTCGTTTTTCATAGGTCCGCAAATGAAATTTGAGCCCAGCAAATTACAAACTGTGCACACAAAATGGTCACTGAGATTTACTTTCTCGATCACAACATTCTTTTTAAAATGTCTCTTGAGTGTTGCATGCGTCATCCTGGTCTTCTCAAAAGCTTTCACTCTACCCCCAGAATTTTGTTCGCCATCCTATTCGATGCGAAGCAAGGGTTTCAATGGTGAAGTGACTTCATGCCGTCCTTAAACCTCTTTTTAGGTTTACACCAAGAGCGCTTCTCCTCTCCAAGCTCGCTATAAAACAGAATTTGAACAATGTGGCCAGACCATCTCACTTCAGTTTTCAAACTCACTGATTTAATTGAAGTGATGCCTGCAGACAAAGAAGAAAAAAAAAGCCTCATTTAATCTTTAAAAATGTGGCTAAAGCATTTTTGGCGAATCGTTCTAACAATTTGAAATGTCTTTCATAACACGTCCATGTTTCAGAAGTGTACAACAGGGATGGAAACACACGATTTATAAAGAGCCAATTTTGTGGCGTTATTTATATGTCGTTGGCGTCCATCGAGTGATTCCAAACCACCATATATATATATATATATATATATATATATATATATATATATATACATATATATATATATATATATATACATATATTTATATACATATATGTGTGTGTGCGTATATATATATGTGTGTGTGTGTGAGTGTCTTTGTGTATGTGTATGTGCATGTGCGTGAATCTTTGTGTCTGTGTTTGTCCCCCCATCGCCGTGTTAGAAACAGCGTTGTGTGTTTACGTCCCAGTAACTTAGCGGTTCTGCTAAAATGTCCCATATAATACGTACTAGGTTTAATAAATAAATCCTGGGGTCGATTTGTGCAACTAAAACAGCACGGTTTCAGTCAAATGACTGAAACACGTAAAAGAATAAAAGAATAAAAGAATATATATTCGGACCTTAATACGTTAATTGCTCTTGTATTTCGTCATTGGATAATTACTTCTCTTGTTAGACAATGGGCATTCACAACACCCCCGGTTCATTAAGTTAAGGGAACTTTGAGACATCGTGGGATTTCGATCAGGTAATGTTCTTCCATCGAAGGTTCCTCCTGATAAATGAATCTAAAATTGCATTGTTCGTTTTTGTTTATAAGAATGAGCAGCATAAAACTATTTGTTGATACGCCATTATGTCTGTTAAACGGACAATAAATCATTACGTGCGCGAAAATATAGTAAATCAAAACAATCATCTTTATATTTATTATTAATACGTCCCAAAAGGCGGTGAGCTGGCAGGATCGTTAGCACGCCAGGCGATATGATTAGCGGTATTTCGTCTGCCACTACATTCTAAGTTCAAATTCCGTCGAGGTCGACTTTGCTTGTTATCTTTTCGGGGTCGATGAAACAAGTACCAGTTAAGCACTGGAGTCAATGCAATTGATTAGCCCCCTTGCTCCCAAATGTTCAAGGCCTTATGCCTAAAGTAGAAATAATTATTAATACCTCCCGACATATTCGAACGTAAATATACTAATCGCTGTTTCATTTCGTGATTAGAGGACATCTTCTCCTTTCAGACAATGTTTATTCATAACACGTTTGAGTCATTAAGGTAAAAGAACTTTGAGATATTGCAGTGCATCAACCTACTTATACCTCTTCAATCAAAACAACCACCCTATTGATGAACTTAAGAATTTTGGCCTTGTTTATAGAAATCAGCGAAGTATATGCTAACGCTTGATGATGTTTGGCAAACTGATAATAAGTTGTCATGTGCCAAAATCAAACAATGAATCCAGTTATGAAGATACATTGTCTGAAACTAGCAGGTCTTTTCCGTAGACAAAACACACAGCAATTAGCTTATTCTTGTTTGAATTTGTAAGACGGTATTAATAATGAACATGTACCTACCTACTTTATTTGATTTTAGCTGCTCTCTGGACACATTGAATTTATTATTAAGTAGTGTTTGCCACTGGTTATATCATGACAAATGTCTACTTCATATTTCAATTTATATTTTTGCTTTATAATTTAGTTTATATTTACCTTATTACCAACAGGTTTTGTCATATATTTCAAATTACTTTTACATTATGTATTATTTACACAATATATATATATATATATATGATTGCCATATATTTCAAGCTACTGTATTGTAGTGACATAATTTAATATAATATTACTTCAATATATTTTAAGATTATTCGTCTCCATATTCTAGCATCAGCATTTAAATTCTAGTAAACAAAATGAACAATAAATGCAACAAAAAATGTATTATAATAAATAAGTAAAGTGAATTAAATAAAAATAAACATCTTATAAAGAAAGCTTTGAAAAGTAGTTTTGCTGGGTGCCTTCAGCATAATTTAGCAGTAAGATACAATGGAATACGGATTCACAAACTCTTTACCAGATTATGTTAAAATCACTGACGAATAGTTTAATTTCTCATTTCGATATAGAAAAACATAATTTTTAACTCGATTCGACGAAGGACTATCGATAATCCAGGCAGTTATCGAACCTACCAAAAGTAACAGCGAAATCCCACCTCAATTCAAACTCTACTATCTCAAAATATGACATATTGATGCATAATGACTGAAAACTTGGGACAATTGTGGCTAGAAGACTTTCGTTCATTTGGATACTAGAAACGTACTAAAGACTAAATGAATATAATCAACTTTTAGAGGGAAGCACAACTGAATACATTAACGCCAACCCACTTAGAATGGAAGTTGATGTAGTCCCGAAAAAGATTTCTATAAAGTAACTTAAATAAATACAACGATGAGTTACAACATAATGGTCTTCAAAGCTGCAGGAATATATTCGGATTGAATATGCATGTTATCGTTTTGATTCTCGTCATTCAAAGCGCATATGAAGATTTGTTATAGGTTGGCGGGTATCATTAATCATCAGCAAATAGTTTGTTTCCTGAAGTTTAAACAAGAGCCAAAAATTCTCGTTAAATTCATAAATCCGTGGTAGCTTCGAATAAAGAAATAAAATTAGGATGAAACGGCAAGTGTCCCAAAGTACTAATCATAAACATGCATTCATCTGAAAGCAGAAGTTATTCTCCAAAGACGAAATACAACAGCGATTTGTATATTAATATTTGAAACCCTCGGAATATTTATGGCATCGTAACTAAATATAGTTCTACAGATTTTACTGTACACTTTCCTTCTTGAGGTATTGTAGCAGTAATTATTAGTAATTCTGCTGCTTCTTACAGATGCTTCTCCACAACCATTGTTGTGTTTAATTCTAAACTGGAGTTGAACTCTGCACTACAATTAGTGTTTTCTAGAGTTTAGCAATTACTTTAATGATGGCGCCACAGCAACTTGCAATGCGAACCTGATTCTATCTATGTTATATATCTGAATCTACACCACGAACTTAGCATCATGCTGTTATATAAAACATGATCCACCAGATGCTTTTAATATTATATCGATCACATCATCAGCGGTTTCTTTAATTTCAGATGTTAATTTGCTACACCTTTGCATTATTTGCGTTATATTCTTTGTCAATACACAATACATTTTGTCGATTTCAGAGAAAAACTAACAAAGACATTTGCGCTTGGAGATATCATGTATGTTCGGAAAATATTTTATTGTAAACGTTTGTTTAGGAATTTCTTGAAATTTATGTGGGAGTGTGGTTTTTACATCCCTAGATCAGGCATGATCGATGAGATCTGTTAGGAAAAGTGTTGAATAAAATGTTAACTTTTGAAAAACATTTATATTTCTCTATGATTACAAACATGTTTTTTTATGCATTCGCATGAATTCTATAGAATAGATAAATCAAAACAGTGTAAATAGAATATAAAGTGTTTTACAGAGATTCATAGAACGACACTGGTAACACTTTACAAAATATAAGTATTAAAAATATTCTCATTACAACAATCCAAGAACCTCTTAAATCGCGAACGACTGTTAATGTTATTTATAAATTCGTTTGCAAACATGCAATTTGGAAACTTTACAACTTCTGTCATATGACCATGCTTACTATGAATCTACACCAAAGAGTAATTGCAAAGCATAACATGACACTGACATGACCCTGTCATTGCTTCGAGGGATGCAGAGTCATCAAAACACAGCTGCACACATTCGTAATCCCGTGGAAACTGTTGTGTTGGGTTGATTAATAGTCTGAAAGATGAATATTATTATGGTGTGTATGATTTGTGCAGAGCTAATTACAGTCTCATCATACAAACATGTATTCGTCTGGTGCAACAAGTTCCACGTTCCCTGTAGTTACGAGGATGCAGGGTTTGTGTGGAGTTGCCAGCTGTTAGATAAGCAGATATTGAGCTGAAGGTCTTCATCTGCTTTGAGACCATTGGAATGTCTGAAGGAGACCTTCTTACAGAAGCAGTTCCGTGACATGCAGAGTAATCTACGCTAGGACCCTGGCAGGTGCTATTATTCCAGGTCAGAGTTGACTTGAGAGTCATAGTGGCTAAGGGGTGGTTTAGATTCCTTCTTGAGTCATGTTGACTTATAAGGTCCTGGTTTCCATGGCGTATAAATTTCTCACTTGGACAGAACGCCGGACTGTTGCAAGATGGCTGA
>NC_142936.1:64964268-64976768 GCF_046866305.1 Octopus bimaculoides | reverse complement strand
AATTTCTATACATATATGCATACGTACACACATTCACACACACACACATACACACTCACACAAACACACACACATGCTTGTGTTTGTGTAATAAAATAACATGCATCATATAGAACACACGAAGCTTCGGGAAACACGGCGCATTCACAAATTTCAATGGCTGCAAGTAGAACAGTTCTCAACCGAGAAACAAAGAAGTGTAACTAATGTTTGAATAGGTTACACTCAAGTACACGTTTCGACGAAATCATTAGCCGTTCGGTGCAAATATTCTATGGAAGCACATAGGAATTCAATCTCCATCCAGCTTTGTGCAAAACGTATGTCCTTTAGTATGTGTATCCTTAAATGTATCTGGCGTTATAGATAGAAGAACGCTAAATATCAATAATGGGATATCAATGCATCTTTAAGATGAATCCACTAATTGGTTTCATACGCAACAGTTTAAAAGTGATAAAGTCAATAATGTAAAGTGCTTTCTAGATTAAAAAAGGAAATCATGTGTTCGTGTGTGTATGTATGTGTGTGTGCTTGTGCGTGTGTGTGGGTGTGTGTGTATGTATATATATATATATATATACATACACACACACACATACACACACACACACATATATATATATATATATACACACATATATATCATGACATGCATATACACATATGTACATATGTCATGATTTTTATATACATACATAAACACGCACATATATACATGTACATATATAATAGGTATATATATATTATATATACAAAATATGAGGATGTACTTCGCAGGTGAGCTATACGATTAGGTACGCAAGGTAAGTGCTGTAACAGATTACTAGGACTCCAAAGTTATAGCCGAGACAGTAAAGAGATTCTCAAGGATGGAGATAATCAAATGCATTGGCATTTATCAGGAATAAGTGATAAGTGCCTATATAGGTAACCCTCGGGTATTGAGTCACTTGTAACATCTGAAATAGTCATAAAAAGTGTTAGATACATATATACTTACACACATACAAACAAACATGCACACACACACACACGCACACACACACGCGCGCACATACGTACACACATATGAACACACGCACGAACACACACACATGTGCATATACATATGTATATATAGATATATATGTATATATATATATATATATATATATATATATATATATATATATATATATATATATATATATAGAGAGAGAGAGAGAGAGAGAGAGAGAGAGAGAGAGAGATTGAGAGAGAGAGAAGTTGTGTAAAGGTTGAATGTGGATTCTTCCTTTAATTGGAGGTTTCCAATTGTATATATATATATATATATATATATATATATATATATATATATATACACTTCCGGTTTCGTAGTGTTAAGACGTGTTTTTTCCCTGTCTCTCGAAGCAACCAACAGGTATCTTTCCATATCGAAGATAAATATTCGCTGAAACCGACACAAAACTCGGTACCTGTTTGTTTAACGACGGTCCTGCATTATAACGGTTGAAAAAGAAAGTAAATAGTATATGTACAAGGCACGTTAATGTGAGCGAACCAAAGCGAACAACCATCTTCGAAGAAACCACGCACGTGGTGAGAGGTTATACAGATAGAAATCTGAGCTAAGTTTTATTCTTTATTTCTAAGTTTTATTAATATTCTATTCTCTTTCCAAAAACAATTTACGACAAAATAATTTATTTCACTTGTTTGTTAACATACTGTAATTTGTCTCACAGAATAGTTTTGTTTTTGTTTATTTACGATAAAATTTACTTACGATAAAATCGTTTCTTCTTAGTTTATTTACATACTAAGTTTGTTTGTTAACATACTGTAATTTCTCTCACAGAATAGTTTTTGTTTATTTACGATAAAATTTATTTACGATAAAATCGTTCTTCTTAGTTTATTTAAAGTATTAAAAGTTTTCACTCATTTTCCCTTATAGTCACCTCGTTTTAACACTCTTAATCAAAATCTCTATTCTACTCTTATCCCATCTTCTCTCCCTCACTTTTTCTCTCTTAGTTTCTCTGTTTCTCACCCTCTCTCTCTGTTCTCCGTGATATATATATTTCTCGTTTTTCATTTTTCGTTTTTCTTCTCATTTTCATTTGGTTTTGTTTGTTTCTCTCTCTCGAGTTATCTTCTCTCCCTCATATATACATACATACATATATATATATATATACATATATATATATATATGTATGTATATATATATATGTATATATTTTCATTATTTTCATTATTCTTTTCATTTTCATTTTGTCTTGCCTCGTTTTGTTTGTTTCTCTCTTGAGTTATCTTCTCTCTCTCTCTCTCTCATACATCTCTATTCCTATCACATCCACTCTCTCTCTCTCTCTCTCTCTCTCTCTCTATCTCGTACTCTGTACGCACTCTCTACTCGCTCTACTTCGTATTCTCCCTTCTCCCTCCCCCCTTTATACTCTTCTTTCTTTCTAGTACTATTTCTATATTCTTTAAGATAACCTCTCTCTCTCAAATATCGTGCACCATGGATACCAGAGGACGAGATTTTGTACAGCGCCAAGTTGAGGCCAACAAGAAGATGAAGATGCGCCGAAACTGGCAGCTGGAAGAAGTTCGTCTTCTTGTACACGCATGGAACCTGGCCAAAGGATCACCAGCAAATGATCTAATAGCCGAAAGCCTGGATAGGTACAATTTCCACAGGTCAATGGCCCAAATTGATCGAAAGAAACTGGAGCTCATTCGCTCATACGAGCTCGTGAAACCGCACCTTGACATCCTAGAAGGCATTATGAGAGACACGGACACAAAAATGGACAGTGAAGACCCTGCACACTGTGCTCAGGCTCAGGAGGACCAAACGGATCACCAAGACAAGGCAGATGCCACCAGTGCTGTAGCCACTGATGAGGGATGCAACGACCATGGTGAATACAGTCAACGCTGCACCACAAACGACAAAGACAGGAGAACAGACAAGAAGACGGTAAACACAAACAGGCTTCAAGCCCAAACACGTCACACAGAGAAAAAGAAAAAGAAACAGATCTGTAAATTCTACCTAAATGGTACCTGCTGGCACGGGGAAAAGGGACAAAACTGCAAATTTGCCCATCCCAAACACCACCAGCTAAACAAGGTAGATAACCACTTACAACAAAATAAGCGGGAGCGCAGAAAAGGGAGACCAGAAAGCTTAAATCTACGTACACATAATCCACCGAATACCAACAGGACTCACAAAGAGAGAAGTCCGTATATTCCTTCTGCTCCCCAAAAAAGGCTATATGCAGAGGCTGTACGAACTGCAGTAGCTGAGCAGTAAGCTTTTTTAAGCTTGGCCCAGAAAATGGTACAACAGTTAACGTGGATGCAGAGGGTACAGAGTCAACGCCACACGAACCATTGTCCAAGACCACCACAGATGATGAATCAGGGATGGCCACCGCTAACACCAGGAACCCCTGCACAGATATCACACCCATATTTCTACTGAATATCCGGGGCCTATTACGAACAGGCGGCAAAGACAAGTTCCTATACCTGAAAGACCTAGTAACATGCAATCAAGCAATATGCATGGTGCTTACCGAAACGCATCTAACACCTAATATAGCAGATGCGGAGATAAATATACCAGAGTATGCCGTACTCCGAACAGACAGAAGGGATAGAAGTCATGGGGGAGTTGCAATGTACATCCGAGAAGATGTCACACCCCTACTACTATTATCACACTCAAACTCTGTATGTGATACTTTAATAGTACACATAAAACAAATTGATGTAGTTGTATGCTCAACATACCGTCCACCAAATACCGCAAAGCAGGAAGGTAAATTTGAGGACAGCCTCAGACGCATAGAAGAGGTCCTGACAAATCTGGACCAACACATCAATATACTTTTCCTAGGCGACTTTAACCTCCCAAATGTTAAATGGCCTGAAGGTCACATCCTCTCTGGGATGTCACTGCATGAACAAAGCCAGGCAAAATCATTGCTAGAACTATCCAACATGCTGTTTATGGAACAAGTGATACTCCAACCAATCAGGGGAAGCAATATTTTAGATCTCTGCTTCACAAACAATGTGAGCCTAATCCATAATGTGAAAATAACGCCCACGTCTCTCTCAGATCATAACATTATAGAATTAACTATGTATGGTCCTAGACAACCCACTGACACCCACCCCACCAGGAGGACTCAAGCAATATCCAACCTGAATTTCCACAGGGCGGACTGGAAGTCAATTCGCAGAGAGATTCGAAATCAAAACTGGCATGACAGCCTTTCTATACAAGACAATGACCTCAAACTAAGTCATTTTATGTCAACCATACAAGACATATGCACCAAATACGTGCCATATAGAAAGACCAGCAAACATGCCAATAGAATTCCTAGAGACAGGAAAATCCTTATGAGACACAGGACAAAGGTCTCAAACCAGTTAAATAGAGAACTGGAGGATAGGAAAAGGGCTAAATTAAAACTAACACTATTAGAAATAGAAAACAAAATTAAACTCTCCCATGAAAAGGAGAGAGCAGAGAAGGAGAAGAGAGCAGTAGAAAGCATAAAAACAAACCCCAAGGCTTTCTATAGATTTGCAAAGGAGACTGCTACGGTACAGTATAAGATAGGACCCCTATTCCTGCCTAATGGCTCACTGACTGCAGATCCCACATGGATAAGTGAAGTGCTCAGTACACAATTCAAGAGTGTCTTCACTTCTCCTCTGAGTCACATGCAGATAAAGAACCCAGCTGATTTATTTGACAATAGCACTCAGCAGAAAAAGACTGCATCCATTACCTACATCGACATTGAAGAGGAAGATGTGATAGCTGCCATAAATGAAATGAGCTCAAATTCGGCAACTGGCCCCGATGGTTTCCCAGCTGTCCTCTTAAAGTCGTGTAAACAAGAACTAGCAGGACCACTCCGGATACTCTTCCAGAGTTTCCTTGCAAATGGTAAACTTCCCAAAAAACTGAAGGAAGGCACCATATGTCCTATCCATAAAGGTGGAAGCAGAACAGAGGCTGGGAACTACAGGCCCATCTCTCTGACTTCACATATTAGCAAAGTCATGGAACGAATTGTCAGAAGGAGATTGATTGCGTTCCTAGAAGAAAATGACTTGCTGAATGAGACCCAGCATGGTTTCCGTCCAGGTAGAAGCTGCCTCACGCAGCTCTTGCAGCATTATGACTGGGTCCTGAAGCAGCTACTTGACCATTCAAATGTTGATGTGATATATCTCGACTTTGCAAAAGGCTTTGACAAAGTTGATCATGGCTTGATGTGTCACAAGCTGCGAAACCTTGGCATAGCTGGTAAATTAGGAGAGTGGCTGCATGACTTCCTTGAGCGGTGTTCCACAAGGAACTGTTCTGGGGCCACTACTGTTCATAGTGGCCCTTCTGGACATGCCCACGGTCACTCGGAGAGCCACTGTCACTAGCTATGCTGATGACACAAAGATATCTCAGGCAATAAAGAATCCTGATGATATTGTAAGCCTGCAGAATGACCTAAATGCAATATATAAGTGGGCAGAGCAAAATAATATGCAGTTCAATGCAAAAAAATTTCAAGTACTGCGCTACAAGACCACAAGCACTTCCCAACTGGCATACACAGGGCCTGGAGGTACTGCAATCCCAGAACCACAAACAGTAAGAGATCTGGGCATCAACATGTGTAGTGATGCATCATTTCACATGCACATTGTCAAGTTGACAGCAAAGTGCAGACAACTGGCAGGGTGGATACTGAGGACATTCCGTACAAGGGATCAAAAAGTCATGTTGACTCTGTGGAAGACATTTGTTCTGAGCCGCCTAGACTATTGCTCTCAGTTGTGGTCACCACACAGTGTTAAGCGGACAGCAGAACTCGAGGCAATTCAGCGGCACTATACAAAAAAGATCGCCACAGTCCAACAGATGAACTACAGGGAGCGACTGAAGGCACTAGGTCTCTACTCCCTGGAGCGCAGGCGGGAGAGATATGTAATAATATACATATGGAAAATACTGGAAGGACTGGTGCCAAACTTTGGCATCAAGTACTACAGGAACGCCCGCACGGGTCGCCACTGCATGGTGCCAAAGGTACCGTCCACTGCATCTCACATAAGAACGAGATACTGCAGCAGCCTCGGTTTCAGAGGACCTCAGCTCTTCAATGCCCTGCCAAAACATTTGAGAGACATGCAAGACATGGATACGGAGGTCTTCAAGATAAAACTTGACACTTTCCTCTCCACGGTACCAGACGAACCAGTGGCTCGTAATGAGACGCAGTTTAGGGCAGCTATGTCAAATTCTCTTATACACCAGATGTGCCATCAAAACTCTTGATTTGACCATGTCAGGTGGGGGAGAAGAGCCATGCGAGGAACGTGAAAATCACGGTGGTGCACCAGCATGACCGCAGCCACTTGGCTGAAACACATAAATAAAATAAAAAAATAAATAAAATATATATATATATATATATACATATATATATATATATATATATATATATATATATATATATATATATATATATATATATATATATATATATGCATATATATATATAAATATATATACATATATATATATATATATATATATATATATATATATATATATATATATATATATATATATATATATATATATACATATATATATATATATACACATATATATATATATTATATATATATATATATATACACATATATATATATATATATATATATATATATATATATATATATATATATATATATATATATATATATATATATATATATATATATATATATAATTAGGGTGCGATGAGTAAGTTGTCGCCATTTCATATTCTTAATTTTGCTCATCCGCAAAATTTTCTCGTTTTGTTGACTACATATAATAATAGACTCAGTTGGGAGAAAATCAGTACCATGAGACAATTTACTCTGCCAGAAATATGGAAACGACATGCTGTACTGCTCAGGATTCGCATCAGATGCTCCAATACGAGCATTTCAGTGTTTGGGTGTCAATCTGAGAGCAGTGCAATCTGAGGACATGTACCGAGAGTGAAAAAAATCAAATATCCAGTCAACATCTTGGTGTTTGGAGTGATCACTAATGATGACGACGCTATGTTTCCATTCATCTTCTCACACGACCTCAAACTCAACAGAGAGACCTCCAGATAGTGTCTTGAGGAGGTATTGCTGCCATGGGTCAAGAGGGTGGGTGCTGGAAGAACCTATGTCTGGCAACAGGACTCTGAACGTACTATTCAAGCTTGAGAACCCACACAAACGACCACATCACATTAACATCTATCACCCTACAGTACGACCACCTTGATTATTATGTGTTGGGGGGCAGTTGAGCGAGAGACCAACAAAACTTCCTTGTAACACCAAAGATGAACTGAAGGCAAAGGTTATGGGCGTATACACCATCATCAACAAGGAGATCGTTCAGAAGAGACGCAGGAGATTCTGAAATCGTCTGGAGGCTGTGGTTGAAGCCAATGGCAATTTTATTGATTGAATTTACTTTTTTGTCTTTCAAGATATTTTTATGTAATTTCGGTAAATATATGTCTTAAAATGAGATACCAGTGCTATTTTGGTTTTTGCTTAATTTAGATGACAATTAATTCACCGCACCCTGTATATATTAATATATATATAAAACAAATAGTAAATGAGTATATGCATATATACGTACAGGTATGTGCGTACCGACATCCACCTGTATGTATAGGTGCATATCTGGGTACAGGACATTGCAAACAAAACGTAGACGAGAAAACACACAAGCCACATAGAGAACATTCTACTTCATCAGCTACCCCCGTTTTAACACCGGCGTTTCGAAGAGCTGGGCAGGACGCATCGTTAAAACGGCTCTTCCCATGGACCGCAAATTAAATTTGTATACACAAATTAAATCTTGCCATGGAGGAATGTAGTGGCGGACAAAAAAACAAGACAGGTAAACAAACAGAAAAGGCTTTACGGCCAGACGAGAAAAATTATGTGTGTATGAACGCTGTGAGGCACGAACTTGAAAGGGACGAAGTAGTTCACGGATGGACGCCCACTCGTGACCGAGGAAGCCCATTGCTGACCTTTAGGGTCATTGTGCGGTCTAGGACTAACTTATATGTTGCATTTGTGGCTCCGTTGTCGGCTAATGAGCCTTCCTCTTGACAAGCATACACGACTGCAAACATTGCAAACCAACTTTACCCCATTCACTACGCTAGCAGTACGTTTTCGAGCAGCATGTTTAAATTCTTCATGACGAATACGTGCTTTTTCAAAAATGTCGACACCTCCTCCTTAACACACACACATACACACACACACACTCACACACACACACACACACACACACACACACACACACACACACTATTATTTTATTAAAATAAACATATAGTTTATGTGTATGTAACTCACATATTAATGTTATATAGAAGAAAGAATGTGCATTCTTCATCACATTAAATATATAAATGTTTACTCACATGAGTTTTATATTGAGATCTTAAATATGCACACACACGAAATATAACTCAGGTAGAGGCAAACGATGGTAATAAAAAATTAGATGCCTACCTGTGTGTGTGGATATATATATATATATATATATATATATATATATATACATATATATATATAGATAGATAGATAGATGGATGGATAGATAGATAAATATGCACATACAAACACTCACGCATGCTCACAAACATTGTTCATAAACAGAAGTGCATGTGTTTTTAAAAGAACGTAAACAGTGTAGGAAAATCGATATAATTTTCTCGTTTAGTAAAGCGAACACTTTTTCTTATACATGGAAACAGAAATCTGTGTATACATACATGAATGTGTATGTTCATACATACATACATACATACGTAAAAGTAAACAAATACATTTCTTGACATATACATGCATATATATATGTATACAATCTGCGTAAGCAAATATACAGTGATATATGTACAAAATTAAATGTATTTACTCATTTATATGCATATATATATATATATCTATATCTATATATATGTGTATATATATATATATATATATATATATATATATATATATATATATATATATATATATATATATATATATATATATATATATATATATATGTATATATATTTATATATATATCTGTATGTAATTAGTACACTCATACATGCAGAAATGAATTTGCTGTAATATTCATACATATCTCTCATTACTATTATAGTAAAGAACATTTCTGAACAATTAATTCCATTTCCTTTAAAAATATTACATGTATTTCCTTCCCAATCTTTCCCAAATGCATACATCAGAAATGTTATGTGCGCGTGAGTCTTTATATATATATATATATATATATATATATATATATATATATATATATATATATATATATGTTGTTGTTGTACTTGGGGATGGTCATATTGCCAGTTTAGCCAATATATATATATATATATATATATATATATATATATATATATGAATGTGTGTATCTTTGTGTATGTCTTTGTATCTTCCCTCCATCACCACTTGACAACTGGTGTTGGTGTGTTTACATCACCGTAACCTAGCGGTTCGGCTAAAGAGAACGACAGAATATGTACTAAGCTTTAAAAAAAAAATAGCAAGTCCTGATGTCGATTTAATTGACTAAAACCCTTCTAGCTGAAGCTCCAGTATGGCCGCATTCGAATGACTGAAAACAAAAGAATAAAAGTAAAAATATGTGTGTGTGTCTGTGTGTGTGTGTGTGTGTGTGTGTGTGTGTGTGTGTGTCTGTATGTGTGTGTGTGTATTATGTGTTTCTGAACGCTTATGTAAATATTGTGTAGGTTATTCGTAACCGGTACATCAATCCTGGTTTCTTTGACACACCTACATATACAAATACAGACGATCGTAAATATAGTCACACATACACACACACGCACACATCCAAACACAAACACTCGTGATCACTCGTGCTCATGCACACTCATACGCAGTTACATAGCCATAATACGTATATATATATATCCAGATAAACACACGGATAAACAGAAATATGTGTAGAATCTTTAACAGGATAGTCATGTATGAAAGAACCTACATGCACGCCCACATACCAGAGCTCACACAACCATTTGTATCTATGTATGTATGGATGGCATACTTTGCATGCATGTAAATGTCGTTCGAGTTGATATAAACACACACATACACGGGTATATATATACACAGTTGTATATATATATATATATATATATATATATATATATATATATATATATATATATATGTATATATACAAATACATGTACACATGTATATATATATACACACACACACACACACACACACACACACACACTCATATGACTTAAAAAACTGACAAGGGAATAACAAATTGCCATGAACCCCATTGCTTACAGCTGTTTTTGCTATATGATGTAATGCAATCCTAGTTGAGTGCTTGTGTATCTCTCTATAACCTCATCGGAGCTTTATGCGTACATATCTGGCAAGGAACCCAAACTTCGAAGATGCAGTGAAACTTTTCCTTGTAAATGTCTAGTGAATATCTTTTCTACTGAATTGTGTTGAGCAAATTCTTCGTTTCAGTGGCAAATTCTATTAATATTTAACTTGATATCAAAAGACACATTCATATATAAAACTTAAGGCGGTGCCAGGCAGAGTTATTTGCACGCCGGGCAAAATGCTGAGCGACATTTCGTCCGTCTTCACGTCCTGGGTTCAAATTCCACCAAAGTCGAATATGCCTTTCTCCATTTCTACGTTGAAGAAATAAGTACCGTTTAAGCATTAGGATAGACTTAATCGACTGACCATGTGCCAACATTTGAAACTAATAAGTGGGGTTGCTAAGAAGTCCCTGGCTTTAGGTAAAAGTAAGTGGAGGAGGAGAATTTAATTATGATTTTATTGAACATATTACCCTCTCAGATTCACACAGTTACTGCAGAGATCATTCAGCTTTTCAAAGCCGTGTAAAAGAACTCAGAAGATTCGGCTTCCAGTCAGGCCTTTTGCAACATCCTTAAAACCAGTAACTTTTCAGCACTTCCTCGTATATACCCAGACACATATATATATATACTCACTGACACACATGCATATACACACACGAACATATAATATAAATTATATGTGCAGGCTCATCAAAAATATTACTGTTAAGTGTACTTCAGTTGCGGGACCCACAATGCTCATTGTTCTTGGTTCAATTGCTGCTGGGAAATATTTTGAAATAAAAACATAGCTGTAGGGAAGCAAGCCGTGTGTTATACCGCCCTAACACATGGACACTTAAGTTTGGCCCTACATACCTCATAATCGTCCAGTAATCATGGTTGTATGGTTACAGAAATCTCCGCTCAATGATTTCTTGCGTGTGTGTTTGAGTTCGTATGTTTGAATATGTATATATATTCTTTTATTCTTTTATATGTTTCAGTCATTTGACGGCGGCCATGCTGTAGCAACCCCTTTAGTCGAGCAAATTGACCCCAGGACTTATTGTTTCTAAGCTTAGTCCTTATTCTACCGGTTTCTTTTGCAGAACTGCTAGTTTACGGGTACGTAAACACACCAGCATCAGTTATCAAGGGATGTTGGTGGGACAAACACAGGCACACAAGCATCTACATACGTACTTAGGTGCATATATATATATATATATATATATATATATATATATATACATACATATATATACATATATATACATACGACGGGCTTCTTTCAGCTTCTGTCTGCCAAATCCACTCTCAAGGCTTTGGTTGGCCCGAGGCTATAGTAGAAGTCATTAGCTCAAGGTGTCACGCAGTAGGACTGAACCAGGAAAACCATGTGTTTGGTAAGCATGCTATTTACCACACACCCACTCATATATATATATATATATATATATATGTATACTGGAATATACATATTTCAATGTATATATGACTGTCTAATGTTATTTAGGACTACGTAAGAGTGTCTGTTATATTTTACATGGTTATATATACACACATACACACGTATCTGTATGCGTGCATAAAATGTAAAGACTGCTTTCGGTCAATGAATGCCCATGAGATTACACCTAAAAAGTAACCTTCTGAGTCTCAAGTCCAGGGAAGGTTGTTTATGGAAGACCAGCAGTCGCCCATGCAGTCTAGCCACCCCTCTCCATTCCACGGATGCTATCCAAAGGAAAGCAGGGCCAATACAGCTTGACACTAATGACGTTGCAGGTCATTTCTACAGCTGAGTGAACTGTAGCAATATGACATACAGTGTCAACACCCCGCCCAGTCCAGGAGTCGAACTCACTAGTGCGTGGTTGTGAGCCTGTTGCTCTAACCACTGAGCCATGCGCCTTCATATATATATATATATATATATATATATATATATATATATATATATATATATATATATATATATATATATATATATATATATATATA
>NC_142936.1:64956768-64961768 GCF_046866305.1 Octopus bimaculoides | reverse complement strand
TGCCTTTATACATGAATAATATGTCGATTACTAGAGTCACACACGCCAGCGCACGCACATGCGCGCGTCTACAGACACGCACTTACACACACAAACACACACACAGGCGCACAGAGTAACAAGTATATAGATACGTATATATATAAATACGCACACACACACACACACACACACACACACACTCACACACACACATACACACACATACACACACACACACACACACACACACACACACACACACACACACATATATATATATATATATATATATATATATATATATATATATATATATATGTACGTATATAGCGGAATACAGACATGCATAGATAGACATATATCCATATGTGTTTTTGTCTGTCATTGTGTGTATGTATGTAGTAGCTATCAATCTATCTATCTAAAGAGAGGTGTAGATAAATAAACTAACATATGTCTGTCTGTATATGTGTGTGTGTGTATGTATAATATACGTACTATATATACTGTGATATAATCACGTAGTTTTGTAATTATACGCAAACACGTAATACATCCTAATAGACATTAATTATACATGCAGTGATAGTTAGTTGTCATATATACACCCGTTAATATTAATTACATTGTATCTCACTTACGCGTATGCGTTTTTGTGAGTAATAAATGTATACTGACATATGAGTGTATATGTGTGTATATATGTGTTAGTATGTGTATATATGTGTTAGTATGTGTATATATGTGTTAGTATGTGTATATATGTGTTAGTATGTGTTAATATGTCGATGTTAACATGTAGATATTGTTATATACAAACACAAGCGGAAGCATGTTCATAGCTGTATAAAATTTTGTGAAGTAAACCATACGAAGATAACAAACAATAAATATCTATTTTACGGTTGTATACCGTACGCTTCAACACATTGCTATCCAGATATACAATGATACAGTAATACACACAAAGAGACATGCTTATATAAATGTATGCCTGCATGCAGATATGACTGTACGCGTGCAAACATGACTATAGACGATCCAACATGTGAGTCCCTGTCCAGGCGCTCGGCTACTAGAAATAGCAGCTGTAGGCAATCGTCTTGCACAAAGGATAAGCACGGTGACAGTGATGTATCCGTTTAATGTAGGCAGCTAGAATAAATATATGATGGGACGCTTGTGATTGTTGTTTCACCTCTGATCAAAGCTCTGACCAAAAAACAATGGTTTAATGTATATATGTCTGTCTGTCTATCTATCTATCTATCTATCTATCTATCTATCTATCTATATGTCTGTCAATCTGTCTGTCTGTCTGTCTGTCTGTCTGTCTGTCTGTCTATCTATCTGTCTGTCTATCTATCTATCTATCTATCTATCTATCTATTTATCTATCTATCTATCTATCTATCTATCTATCTATCTATCTATCTATCTATCTATCTATCTATCTATCTATCTATCTATATGTATACATATATACATACATACATACATATATACATACATAAATACATACATGCACATGTATATGTATGTATATGCGTATAGACGTACATGTTTATGAGCATATACATGCAAATATCTGTATTCATGAGACATGCATGTATACAAACATATTTACTTACATATATATATAAATAGAGAGAAAGATAGATAAATAGACAGGGACATGTATGCCAACATACATTACCAATATACATGCAGAAATGTTTGCATATAAACATAGTTACATGCATACGTGGGTATATACGTAGTCATTACTTATATACAAACAAATATACCTGAATATACATACACAAAACGTGATATATATGCATATATATATATATATACATAGTTATATATATGTATTTCTACATTCCGAAATGTTTGTACATAAACTTACATCCAGACAAACATAAATACAGTACCTATATACATACATGCATACGTGCATAAATACTTACATAAACATATACATACATGCATATATACATATATGGTTACAGACATACATATGTACATACGAACATATTTGCACTGAAATAAACATACTGTTGTTAAACGTTTCTGTAAAGTGCCGGACTCTCATAGTCTGTGAATACACTCCACTCAAGTCACCATACTAAAAGCGTTATTTTATGGTCTTACTTTACAGAATCTTATGTTTTGTTCTATAATGACAAATACATCGTTATCAGCGTCATAATCATCATCATCATCATCACTCATCCTCATCATCATCATCATCATTATCATTATTATAAATTAGATTAACCTACCATAAATAGACGATTGCCTTCACAGAGCTGGCTGGCATTGTTGTGATGCATCTAGTACATAAAAGATTGCACATAACCGTTTATATATAAATATATATATACATCTATCTATCTATATATATATACATATATATTTATGTGCATTCATATAGTTTATCCGTCATCTCGCTGGCACATTTTCGACCGTCTTTTGTTGTTATATCTGTCTATTCTCGGCTTGGTTGTAATGGTTCTTCCAGTTCCGATGTAGGAATCACTCAAGCTGTCTATAATGTTTTGCTTGTGTTAAGATCAGCTTCCATTCATTCTTCTGTGTCTTTTTTCTTCTTATTCTCTTCCTCCTGTTGGTCCCGTATTTTCTGTTTTTGGTAGGTTTATTTTCTTTTTTGCAGACTTTCTTGTTTATTTTTGGTCGTTCTTTGTTGAGATAATTTAAATAATAGTAACAATAATAATAATAATAATAATAATAATAATAATAATAATAATAATAGTAATAATAATAATAATAACAACAACAATAATAATAATAAGAAGAATACCCAAACAGGCGAAATGTAGGAGCTGCAGTTAAAGCTTCTACAGGTTAAGTGAATCCTTGACTTGTTACTTAACCGGTACTGCTCGAGAAACAGAGGAAAGAAGAGGAGTAGCTACAGATGGAGAGTGAGTTAGAGATGCAAAAGGAGAGAGAGAGAGGGAGAGAGAGAGAGAGAAAGAGAGAGAGACGGAGAGAGGGAGAGAGAGAGAAGAGACAAGAGAGATAGAGAGAAGTGTAAGAAGAGTAAAAGAGAGAGCCTGATATATTTATATATCTCTGTATGTATATATATGTTTGTGTGCGTTTGTGTATGTGTGTACGCGCATGTGTGTGTGCGCGTGCGTGTGCGTTTGTATATATATATATATATATATATATATATATATATATATATATATATATATATATATGTGTGTGTGTGTGTGTGTGTGTGTGTGTGTGTGTGTGTGTGTGTGTGTATGTGTGTGTGTGTATACAAAGGGTGAGAGAGAGAGAGACGCAGCGAGATAGTGTGATGGATAGAGAGGGAAAAAGATAGGTAGGTGGAAAACGAGGAAAGAGAGAGGTGGGGAGATAGGGAGAGAAAGAGAGAGATTTTACGAGATGAGGGAGTATATGGATAACAAGATATAGAGAAGCATATAGAGAGAGAGAAGGAGAGAGAGAAAGAAAGGAAGATGAAAAGAAAGAGACCAAAATAACAGAAACTGATAGACAGACGGACGGATAAATTGCTTGTTATAATAGACAGCTCGATGGATCACTCGCTACAGAGCCAGCATACTAGGTAACATAGATAGACGGACAGATAGACGACCAGACAGACCGGCAAACAGACAGCAAGATAGATAAAAGATAGCTAGATAGGCAGGTCGATAGATAGGTAGGTAGGCAGGTAGGTAGGTAGATAAGTAGATAGAAAGATAGATAGACAAATAAGATAAGTCGGTAGGTAGAGAGATAAATAAATAGATAGATAGATAGATAGAAAGATAGAGAGAGAGAGAGAGAGGGATAGGTAGGTTGGTAGATAGATAACTAGATACATTTCTTTTATTAGCCACACAGGGCTCAACGAAGATGGGACAAATACAATGTAGAGCTTTTCTTTTTGGGAGGGGGAAGGAAGGAAAAAAAAAAAAAAAAAAAAAAAAAAAAAAAAATTGGTGGTGTCGATCAAAAGGGATCGTAGGAAGGGAAAAAGGGGCAGTTCGATCAAAAGGGATCGAAAAAAAAAGAAAAGGAAAGGCCGATCAATAGGGATCGTGTATCACACAGTAATGTTCTCGTGTAAAAAGAGGGGAGGACAGTTTAGGTTTAGCCGTGGAAGGAAAAGCCTACGGAAAAGACCACGGTAACCTTGGTCAATATTCTCATTGAAGAAACTATAACAGTAAGTGACTCTCTTTTGCCTTTTTGTTTTATTTTTTTTTCTTGTTCATAGGGTTATGCTCAAGATGGCTCCGTCGTTCACACGTGCCATCCTTGCTACATTCACCCATCTTTTTTTGAAGCATTCACTAGACAAGACTTCCCTTTCTACTCTCAACTTCCTCTTCAGGTGATACTTGAAGAAGTTGATGAGAGATTGCCCAGAGAGGAAAGTCTTTGTCTCTAGACCTTTCAGACGCGTCCACCATACACATTCTTTCGCCATAGCCACAAGTACGATGAAAATAGCTCTTCCTTCCCGTTTAAAGGAAGGAGGCGCGACAATATTCACGATAGACTCGGCTGATAGACCGACTCGTCCCACACGCGATAGCAGTTGTTCGACGTAAGCCCACAGCTCGGAAATGGTGGGACACTGTACGAGTGCGTGCAGAACGGTTTCGTCGCTCTGCCGGCATCTCGGACAGGTCGGCCCCGTGTTTCTCGAGCCATGCCTGTAGAGCTTATCCCGAACGGGTAGTGCTTCTCGATAGCACTGCCAGGCCAGGGATCTCTGGAAGTTGTCCATAGGTCCCGGCCCGAAGGTCGTCTTAAACAGGCGGGTCAGGTATTCCTCGTCGACGCCCAGGTTCGCCCCGAGATCGTCGTCGTACCTTCCCTCCACTAATCCACTATAGAATGCGTTAGTTGTGATGCAGTCGCTCAAGGTTGACCCGGGTTGTTGGAGTTGCCGAAGAGCAGCGCGACACTCGCGGTGCCATTCGCCCTTCCTCGGCCTCTTCTTGATCCATGACTGCAGTTCGGTCATGGAGACGAGC
>NC_142936.1:64934268-64951768 GCF_046866305.1 Octopus bimaculoides | reverse complement strand
TTGTGGTTGTTGTTGTTATTATTATTATTATTATTATTATTATTATTATTATTATTATTATTATTATTATTATTATTATTATTACTTCCGCCTTAGCGAAGGCAGAGGTATTGTTTCAGTCGTATTTGTTTGTTTGTCCGTAGACTAGAAGATACCCCAAGACCCGCTGGATGTTCAGCACGAACTGATTAGCTTTTGGGACCGATCCGGTACCGGACAAGGATTCTGAATTATTTTTTCCGTTTTTTTTTTTTTTGGTTTACTTAATTTTTGAAAGCGATCGGGTTCATCTTTAGTATACTCGTTTGTGAGAACAGTCGAGTTTATTTCAAATATTCTCATTTTAAAGATCATCTCTGGATAATCGTTGAGAGAACTTTGATGTTACCTTAGCGGAAGTTTGCGCTCTCTGAGTGCTCTTGTTATTATTATTTGATGAAAACTCACAGCTTATTTTGTTAGGTATGATGGAATGTATCTGCTGTCCACAGCCAACAGACAGATGTTGATACTTGTTTGCTTATCATGCTTCACGAACCCTGATGAAAAGTCTTACATTTCCAAGCAACGATGATTTTTGTAGGTGTTCTATTTTTACATTCGTGCTAATCTTTTTGAGCTAGTTTGGTAGTGGTAGGTACTGATACTTCTCATGTGCACCGATTACTACTGGTATTACGTCCACTCTCTTCACTGCTCACAACCTGCGCATTCCCCGCTTCATTTCATAAGAGTGATTCACTTTTTTCTTTTGTTCTTTTTTCTCTTCGGTCCTGTTTTCACCAGGACATGTTATGCTGATTATCAGACATTTTTTCTGCTCGTTACAACAATGTCAGGTTTCCGATGTCTAATCTGATGATCACAATGAATCATTGCATCCTACAGGATTTTGCAATCCTCATTCTCAGTGCAAAATACTTAGCGGTATTTCGTCCGTCTGTACGTTCTCTGTTCAAATGCCGTCGACGTTGACTTTTTGTTTCGTTAATAGAATAAATACCAGTTGATGTAATTGATTTAACCCCTCCCCCCAAAAAATTGCTGGCTTTGTGCCAAAATTTGAAATCATCATCCTTATTATTTATTATTATTATTATTATTATTATTATTATTATTATTATTATTCAGTAGTTTTATTTTTATAACGTGCTTTCACTTCACTACCGAGCGCAGCTCTGTGCGCCTTGGGTATGTGCTGTGTTTTGCGTAGAATGTGTGCAGTACCCAGTAGTGCAATTTTCTGTATGTTATATATATTTGTAGGTCCTGCTATTTTTGTTATGTATTTGTCTGAATATTTTTTTATTATACCTAAGGCACCTACTATGATAGGAATTGTTTCTGTTTTTAGATTCCACATTCGAGTTATCTCTATTTCCAGGTCTTTGTATTTTGAAAGTTTTTCCATTTCTTTTAGAGAAACGTTGTCATCTGCTGGTATTGATACATCAATTAGAAAGCATTTTTTTTCTTCATGATCTTTGACAACTATATCTGGTCTATTTGCTATTATTCTTATTATTATTATTCTTCTTATTATTATTACAATTATTATTATTATTATTATTATTATTATTATTATTATTATTATTATTATTATTATTATTATTATTATTATTATTATTCTTATTCTTCTTCTTCTTATTATTATTATTATTAAGGCAGTGAGCTGGCAGAATCGTTAGCACGCCGGGCAAAATGCTTAGCGGTATTTCGTCCGTCCTTAACTTCTGAGTTCAAATTCCGTCGAGGTCGATAAAATAAGTACCAGCTGAGTACTTGGGTCGACTAATCGACTAGACCCCTTCCCCAAAATTTCAGGCCCTGTGCCTCTAATAGAAATAATTCTTCTTCTTCTTCTTCTTCTTCTTCTTCTTCTTCTTCTTCTTCTTCTTCTTCTTCTTCTTCTTCTTCTTCTTCTTCTTCTTCTTCTTCTTCTTCTTCTTATTATTATTATTATTATTATTATTATTATTATTATTATTAAGTGAGAGAGCAGTGCATGCCATCAAAGTGACACTGGGACAAAATATATATGAAGCCCAGTATACCCACCATGATTACCCGTCTGATAAGGGTACACCAGGCACATGCATCACGACTATATGTACGTGACATGGAGATCTCATATCAAGATAAACAGCGCATGACCTTGCAGGAGGGGTCCAGTTAGAATTTTCTTCAGGTCGAGTAGCCTATCCCGTTCAAACGGTCCTTGAATAAGGGTTGTTTAAAGATATCGTCAGCCACCAAAGGACATGCCCAACAACTGGTTAAGGTCAAACAACTGACAAACAAATCTGTAGTTTTGAGCAGAATATTTGCGTAGGCCATCTTTTACACGAAGACAAAACAAAGGACATGATAACACTTCCAATCAGTTAAGATCAGAAGCCATGAGAGCCAGTTCCTGTAGAAGCGGCGAAGCAATACAATCGTTTATGCATCGGATAAAATGCTTAGAAGCATTTCTTCCGCTTCTTTATGTTCTGAGTTCATATCCGATCGAATTCAACTCTGCCTTTTATCCGTTCTGCAGCGTTGATGTAAGGTATCAATCATATGAATACTAGGGCGGCGTAAAAACTGATGAGCTTGTGTCAAAGTCTCAAACACCTTCATCATCATCATCATCATCATCATCATCATCATCATCATCATCATCATCATCATCATCATCATCACTACCATCATCGTTACTCAAAGCGTCGACCTGGATGAAATATCAGGGCGTCAAATGTAATGCCTTTCTTTCGGCTCTTCGTTTTCCGAATTCAAGTTCCGCGGTGTTCAAACTTTACCGTTCGATCTTTCCGAGTCGTAAATTAACGTGCCAGTGAAATACTGGGGTTCATGGTATCGTCTTATTCCCTTTCCCTCAAAACTCCTGACTAACTGTCAAAATTTGAAGCGACCACCAAGCACACCACCACCACCATCGTCGTCGTCGTCGTCGTCATCATCATCATCTTCATCATAGTAATTATCACCACTTAAGGTTGCGATCTGCAGAATCGTGAAAGGGTTGTAAAATATACCTTGCAGTACTGGATCTGAGTTCTCTTCCTGACAGGGTCAACTTTGCCTGTGAAGGCATCAACATAAAAAACAAAAAACAAAAAACAAAAAACAATTGCCCTTTCAGATCTGCTGGTCTTGTGCCTTTGACTTTTGATGTGGTCAAGGATCGTGGGGTTTGTTTTGGTTGGCTCTATCGGGTGCTCCCCCCACTGGGAAGTTTTGTAGCTATCAGTTGTCTTATTAGTAGTTACTTCTTTATGCCTTACACGTATAGACCTAACCAGTGTCCTTAGATTTTTTCAATATTCTGGATGATATCATTGGTCCTTGTAACCATTAAGAAAAAGAATTCATCATCATCATCATCGTCGTCGGCGTCGTCTTCATTGTCGTTGTCGATGTCATTGTTTTTGTCGTCAAAACTCCTTAGCACTCCGAGCGAAATGCTTAGCGGTATTTCGTCCGTGTACGTTCTGAGTTCAAATTCCGCCGAGGTCAACTTTGCCTTTCATCCTTTCGGGGTCTATAAATAAAATACCAGTTGCGTACTAGAGTCGATCTAATCGACTGTCCCCCTCCCCACCAAATTTCGGGCGTTGTGCCAAGAGTAGAAAATAATCGTTAGCACACAGGACAGAATGCTTAGCGGCATTTCGTCCGTCTTTACTTTCTGGATTGAAATTCTGCCGAAATCGACTTTGATTTTCATCCTTTTGGCGTCGGTAAAATAAGTACCAGCTAAATACTAAGGTCAATATAATCGACTTAACTCTTCACTCGGAATTGCTGGCCCCATGACAAAGATTTGATACTATTTATTATTATGATTAAGGCAGTGGGCTGACAAAATCGTTAGCACGCCGGCCAAAATGCTTTACGTTCTGAGTTCAAATTCGGCCGAGGTCGACATTGCATTTTATCCTTTCGGGGTCGATAAAATACGTACCAGCTGAGCACTGGGATCGATGTCATCGATTCACCCCTTCCCCCGAAATTGCTGGCCTTGGTCCAAAATCTGAAATCATTATCAGTGTTATTGATTATTTACAAAGACACACGGCAGTTATTAATATTTTCTTTCTAGTAACATTCTTCGACAGCCATATGCATAACTAGTAATCCCGATGTCTCTCTCTGTATCACTCTCTTTCTTTCTTTCTTTCTTTCTTTCTTTCTTTCTTTCTTTCTTTCTTTCTTCCTCTCTTTCTTCTTTTCACTCTCACCCTGTCTCTCTCTCTTTTTATAATGCGTGTCAAATCAGGTCAGGTCAGCTTGTTTTTATCTTGTTGTTTGCTGCAATTGGTATTGTTGTCTTGCACATACATCCACACACACAGACACACAGTTGTGCACACATACACACATACACACACACATACACACACACACACACACACGCATGCACGCATACAAGCACACGCGCTAGCTCACACACACACACACATACCACACGCGCGCGCGTACGCGCTCACGTATTTGTTCGTGCGAAGATTATTCCCCTTGTAACTGCCACCTTTGTTTACATCAAAAGCTCTGTCCTACACCGGATGGAATTATACAGTCACTATTCACCATTACACAATATTCCTCACTTGACCCATCCGTCTCTCCTCCACCACCACCACCACCACCATCACCACCACCACACCGCCACCTGATTTCACCTACTACGAATACATACATATATCCATCCATCCATCCATACATACATACATACATACATACATACATGCATACATACACTCACACATTCACCCATACGTACACATAAATACGAACTTGCATTCCTATGCAATAACACACTCGTTACGGTATTTTTCTTCATGTCTCCTTCTCTTTATTTCTTTCTTTTCGCTCCTTTATTTCTTTCGCTCTGTTCTCTCTCTGGCTCTTAACTCCATCTCCACCTTCACTCTCCGTCACCTTACTCTTTATTTTCCTTCTCCGTCTCTTCTTATCAATCTTTCCGGTACCATCGTCACACCGCTTCCTGCTTCAAATATCTCTCACAACAGCACCGATGTCCTCTCCCAGAATCACCACCGTTCCGCCGCCTCTGGTGTTATTCCTTCTCTCCCGCTTTTTCGTCCGTCTCTCTCTCTCTCTCTCTCTCTCTCTCTCTCTCTCTCTCTCTTTCTCCCTCCCTTCTCTCTTTCACTGTCTCTCTTTACTTCTCTCTCCTTCACACTCTATTTTCGTCTCGTCATTTGACGCTGTCTTCCGTAGGAATACCTCTGCAAAAAGCTCTCCCACTGGGAAGACATTCTCCGTTTAACTTTCTTCCTTGTTCTTGGATTTGGTTCCTGCTGCTATTGCAGCTCCTACGACTGCTGCTGCTGCTGCTGCTGCTACGGCTGCAGTGTGCTGCTAGTGATGTAGAGGACGATGTTGCTGGTGATGTTGATGATAAACAGGAAGAACGTGTGAGCGATAGCGAAGATGATACTCTCCCTTCTGTCGTGATTGTTGCTGTTGTTGATATTGTCCATTGTTGTTGTGGTTGCTGCTGCTGATGTTATGGTTGTTGTTGCTGTTGCTGCTGCATTCGTCGATTTCTTTCTTACTTTCTTTCTCTCCCTCTCTCTCCCTCACTCTCACTCTTTATCATAGAATCGGCTTCGCTGTACTGCATGAGGGTCATGGGAGACGACTCATAGTTTGACTTTCTTCTAAAGAAATGGAAAAGGATTGCTGTAGGGGTCTTCATGTTAAAAGAACCATTCCTTGTGGACGGTTACAAAGCGGGGTACCAAATTCAATAACAATCACAGGTAAAAAAAAAATTCATTTAGATAACGAAATTCTACCTGTGATTGGTAATGGGGTTAGCAGAACTTATTGAGCACCTTACTTGCAGCTTTTCAGCTTTCACATCTATACCTTTGATCATTCACAGATCTACGGATGGACCCATCCCCTTATAAATTGGCATACAAAATTTTCAAAATTAGAAGTGATGGGCAAAGCTGGTACCTTAGTTAAAGTAAGTTTCTCAATATTCCCAGGAGGCGGTCTAAACTTCTAAGACACCAAAATGTGTGCTAGCCAGGTCGTAAGGGCAATTAATAAAAATGAGGATATATTATAGTACTAACAAATTTAGGAATTGTACACGTCTCTATATAAAGGGTTAATCTGTAGCTTAAAAACTAGAGGTGATGGGCAAAACTGATGATATATTACAGACCAGTTCCGCAAATATATCCAGCAATGACTAAATTTTGAGGTACCAAAATGCGTGTTGGTCTGGGTTTTTGTAGTCAGGTATTTCTTTAGGTCGATTATTAAAAATGGGACTATGTCATGGCAATAGTATCACTGATATAATAGCCGAAGAGCATTGGATAAATTATAAGGCTGATATGTAAGTTTAAGATGTAAGGTTAAGATACAAGTGGAAGATACATGACTAAGGTACAAGGTTAAAATATAAGTCGGCAAAATTATGCAGCCACGTGTTATTCTTACCTATTTAACACATTTGTGAACTTAGTTGACGATGATGGTGATCATAATGATGATGATGATGATGATGATGATGATGATGATGGTGACATTTAATTCGCGGTGAGCGTTGTTTGAGCATCTCTATGTTCAGGAATCGTTCAACTATGACCATCTTCACTTTTCTTCTTATTGTGCAAAGTATCTTCCTTCAATTACACTTGTACAGTTTGAGGAAAATTCGTCTGTTTCTTTCTACTCAGTTTGGGTCGACTATTTAGAGGATCCATTTTTGGTTCGCTTCCTCTTTCCCGTCATCTCCCTCTTTCCCTTGATCTCCCTCCTCCTAACCGTTGTCGTCGTCGTCATCGTCATCGTCGTCGTCGTCGTCGTCGTCGTCATCATCATCATCATCATCATCATCATCATCATCGTCATCATCATCATCATCATCTATGTAGTTCTTATTTTGAATTGAAGTATTTAAGATACTAAGCCGGCAGAATCGTTTGCGCCATGACCAACAAGACATTGATAGTCAGATTTGGGATGACCATTGCAGAAAGTAAATTGAAACCCTTTCCAATAATACAGCGGACCTGTATTTTTGTAATGCTCAGTGTTTTCTAACTTGCTGGTGGTATTTAATATATATGTAGGTCGATTGAGTTACGGATAAATGAGACATTTTTGCCTTGGTCGCGGTGCTTCAGATGATAAAGACAATTGTGTTTTGGAAGGTTACAAGCTTCTTGATAAGAAAAACTTAAAATAGCTATATTTTAATTCTATCCATGTATATGTATAAACCGCTCTCTCTCCCTCTCTCTCTCTCTCTCTCTCTCTCCCTCTCTCTCTCTCTCTCTCTCTCTCTCTCCCTCTTTCTCATTGTGTTTGCGTGTGTGTGTGTGTGTGTATATATATATATATATATATATATATATATATATATATATATATATATATATATATATATATATATATACATATATATGTCCACCTAGTGGTCATCTCTTATACACGTATATATATGTATATATAGTATTTACAATAATTAGGAGAACGAAAGTTTTCCACGTCTATAATTTTATTAAGCAGTTATTTAAGGCATCCAAAGTTTTCTACGGAGATTATGCAGTCCTGAATAGGACGCTTGGATTTACCAAGCGAGAAAAATCACCAGAATCTACCAACTTATTGCTAACTCGAGTATCACCAACTTTCGGTGTCGTTGGCTTACATACAAAACCGACTTCAAGAGTTAGACGGTAACCGCTAGGATTACACATCCCTTTGAAATTATTTTTGAATATATTGATATCTACCTATCTATATATGTACGTATATATGTATGTATATATATGTATATATATATATATATATATATATATATATATATATATATATATATATATATATATATATATATATATATATATATATATATATATATATATATATATATATATATATAATAATAAAGTAAAGTTGTGGAATACCGTACGAGTGGAAATATATATGAAAGAAGGTTTGAAAATGCACTTATTTTAAAGATATTTATTTACTTAACCGGTTTCACATTTTTAGAAAAAGATTATCAAAAGTCTTTGAGAGTAATAAAAAATGTTAAAAAACAGTTTGAATATTAAAATGCATATATACATTCTTTGATGATAATAAGAGGAATATATTTAAAGTATAAAGCTTTGTATGAACTTTGTAGTGTTACATACTGGTTATCACACATTCTCTGATAATACGATGAAAATGTTTAAAACAGTGTAAGTATGAAAATACATATATGGAAAAATACATATACATATTCTTTGATAATCGCAAAAATGAGGAGGAACTAACCTGAAAGAATATGTATATGTATTTTTCCATATATGTATTTTCATACTTACACTGTTTTAAACATTTTCATCTTATTATCAGAGAATGTGTGATAATCAGTATGTAACACTACAAAGTTCATACAAAGCTTTATACTTTAAATATATTCCTCTTATTATCATCAAAGAATGTATATATGCATTTTAATATTCAAACAGTTTTTAAACATTTTTTATTACTCTCAAAGACTTTTGATAATCTTTTTCTAAAAAAGTGAAACCGGTTAAGTAAATAAATATCTTTAAAATAAGTGCATTTTCAAACCTTCTTTCATATATATATATATATATATATATATATATATATATATATATATATATATATATATATATATATATATATATATATATATATATATATATACACACACAAACACTTTTATGTATATGTGTTGTGTCTAATATAGTAATGTGCTGGAAGGCATGACACGTAACCAAATATTAGGTTTCAATATAATTTACATAGGCAGAATATATTAGGGTAAGCATTCCACTAAACTTTGTATTCTTCGTTGCGAACGATGAGAATAAGCATCGGTTGTATTACGCCATCAAGCATCTGGCTAGATTTCTTGCGTAATAATGGCAGCGTGTATATTTTATAAAGGTTAAATATCAACTACGTTTTCTCTGTTCATTATTACACACTTATTCACAGACATACACATGCTCGCGCTCATACTCAGGATCGAGAAGGTAGCTACTTGCTGCGTATTTTAATATAGTATATTTCAACTAAAATGCAGTAAGAAATTTACGACTTCCGTTACCAGTCCGAAATATTAGAAAAACGAACCGGATCGCGCACAACTCTTAAGTTTAAATCTCTGTATATTAGTTCGCTGTCTACATTCTAAGTTCATAGCGGGTTGCGTCGAACATGTTGTTGATATACATTATGAGTGTCACTGCATGCTCGAGAGCACCGCCGTTAGATTTGCTACATTTTCACTATGTGAAACCTTATCTGTTATGTTGCGGTTGGTTCTTGAGTGAGTTTGAAGTTGCTACCCACATTTGCGTTTCCTGCCTCGAGGTAAGTTCATCCAGAAATCTTAAGAGAAGGCAATCCAGTTTTGCTTAGGAGACACTAACATTGAACCCTATGTAAATCTTTTGAGAGGATACTGAAAAGCTACGGGTCATTGAAAGCCAAGCTGTTGCACTATCCGGCCCTATCTTGATGGCGATGTTGGGATCTTTGGCATTATTCAGTGACGCCTTGTTCTGTTGCTTGTGTAACCCACAATGCCAAAGTTTAGTACAAATGCTTAGATTTTCCAGATTTATATCGGCATTTCGTTCTTGAGAATAAAACTGAACCATTTCGGGCTGTCACAGTAGCAAGATGATCTTTTTTATGGCGTTGCTGGATTGCTTCGGGTTCCACCGTTAATTTTATTGTGACCATCATTAGGAGATGTAGCCTAAGTGGCTGAGGTCAAATGTCCACTCGAGGTCAATCATGATATCCTGTTCTTTTGTTGTGAAATTCTTAGAATTCATTCATCCGGCCACCTGCATTTTATTGCCAGCTTAGTAATAAGCACTTAGAAAGATGCATTATTACCGTTGAGGTAAACACACACACACACACACACACACACACACACACACACACACACACACACACAAGGATAGACAGATGGATATCTATGTGTGTACATACACACTTACATGTATGTATGTATGTATGCATGTATGTATGTATGTATGTATGTACGTATGAGTGCGGTATATTTGTTTTTGTGTTCGTCTCCCTCGTATCGCTCGAAAACCAGTGCTGGTTTGTTTACGCAATTGTAATTTGACGGTCCTGCAAAAGAGATCACTAAACTGATATATATATATATATAAATTACATTACATTATTTGATATTATATATATATATATATATATATATATATATATATATATATATATATATATATATATATATATATATGTTGAATATAATATTATATATGTATATGCATATATATATACACATATAAATGTAATATAGTATATTATAAATATATATGTGTATATATATATATATATATATATATATATATATATATATATATATATATATATATATATATATGTATATATATATATATATATATATATATATATATATATATATATATAGATACATACATGCATATATATATATATATATATATATATATATATATATAATGTGTATATTTCTAATATGTGTATTATATGTATATTTATTAGTATGATTGCTTCTATGTAAGGTTTTATTTAATGATATCGATCCTCACTATTTATTTTGATCTAAGACTTATTTTATCGATCTGTAATTTCTAAAATGGATGGTTTACCTCGTTTTTTGGTGTAAAGGGAGGTAATTCGACTTACGATTTACACAGCTGTACTTGAATACACACAGACACATTCATACAGGTGCGTGCACACACGCATGTGAATGAACACCTGCATGCACGGTCGCGTATGCGAGCGTATCAGTGTGTGTGTGTTTGTGTGTGTGTGTGTGTGTGTATGTGCACATGCACCTATTTGTTTGTGTGTATGGCTGTGTATTTATGCATGTGTCTTTGTGTCTGTGCCGTGTTTAGTCATATGAATTTGCTCAATCTATATTTGCGCATTTATCTCTCCAATCTCTATATGTAATACAAATGCATCCACTGCAATGTTGGTGGTGGTGCTACTACTACTACTACTACTACTACTACTACTACTACTACTACTACTACTACTGCTGCTGCTGGCTGCTGCTGCTGCTGCTGCCGCCGTTGCTGCTGCCGCTGCTTCTTCAGCTGCTGGTGCTCTTAGTTCAGGTGGGTGCTGGTAAGTAGTGACACGAAATGCTAGAAACAGCTGATAAATCACCGCCATATATTTCCTAGATAGAAGGTCACGTTGTGTGGATTATGTCTGGGAAACAGACGACACGGCCACAGCTGGAACGTATTCCCATCAGGTGCAGCAGCTAAAGCAAAATCATCAACCACCACCATTACCACCACCACCACCAACACCACTACCACCACCACAAACACCACCACAAACACCCCTCACCTCCGCTACTACTACTACTACCACAACCACCACCACTGGTGACCAGAACTACTACTACTACTACTACTACTACTACTACTACTACTACTACTGCTACTACCCCTGTTGCGCTGTCACTATTGCCGTTGCTGCTCCTGTTGCTGCGGCCACCGCTGCTGCTGCTGCTACAGCTGCCGTCGATGCTGCTGGTGTTGCAGTTACAGTTACAGTTGCAGCTGATTTGTGACAGCATGTTGCTTCCCTTTGCATTGTCACGTGGTAAACAACAAGCTGCCAGATGGAATCAGTACTACTGCTACTGCTGCTACTGCTTCAAGCTACCATAATCACAACAGCCAATACTACGAATCGATCAGGAAGAAGCTATATATATATAGTGGATCCATCTGACAGAAACAGCAGCGAAACCTTTGTTTTCCGAAACAGACAACAACAACAACAAAAAAAAGATGCATGAGAAATGGTATCTTTGATAATGTTGTGTTAGATGTAATGAATGTGTAAAAAATAAAATAAATAATACGAGATGGTCGCGATTGTAACGTCTTTGGTCATAGGTCCAATCGATTAGAGAGGGCACGTGACTAAGGGGGAAAAAATGAATTTAACGCTGTCAACATCACCGGCACAAAGCAACCCCACCACCCTCTCCACCACCATCACCACCAAACACATCTTCCCAACGACCATCATCAAGAGCCTAAAACGTATGCTCCTGCTGCTACTGCTGTTACTACTACTACTACTACTACTACTACTACTACTACTACTACGAAAGTCATTATCACCAACCCTATACAACGCCTACTTAGCTACCATCACCGATAACAATGCCATCATTCATCATCATCATCATCATCATCAATGCTTCTGTTATCACGTGGTCGATCTGCTTGAAACAGCAGTCACATCTCGCCCAAGCAGCATCCCATTGGCTTAGTGAGGGACAAATAGTACTATGTTGCGCTCGCATTACTGCACGTGGAGAACTAAAGGGATGGTCACGGCTGGAATGCATTTGATCAGAAACATCATAGATCCTGACTGGTCGTTGGTAAGTGGGAAAGCAAGGTCAAGCAACCATAATTACTGCAACACAAACACCATCCACCAGGTTACTATGTCCGCTACAACAATACCACCGACTATTTTAACTATTATAAATAGTAGTTAAATTATGTTGGCACTCCGTCGCTTACGACGACCAGGGTTCCAGTTGATCCGATCAACGGAACAGCCTTCACGTGAAATTAACGTGCAAGTGGTTGAGCACTCCACAGACACGTGCACCCTTAACGTAGTTCTCGGGGATATTCAGTGTGACACAGTGTGACAAGGCTGACCCTTTGAATTACAGGCACAACAGAAACAAGAAGTAAGAGTGAGAGAAAGTTGTGGTGAAAGAGTACAGCAGGGTTCGCCACCATCCCCTGCCGGAGCCTCGTGGAGCTTTAGGTGTTTTCGCTCAATAAACACTCACAACGCCCGGTCTGAGAATCGAAACCGCGATCCTATGACCGCGAGTCCGCTACCCTAACCACTGGGCCATTGCGCCTCCACACAGCTAAATTAAATTATTACTATATCACTGCTGCTACTAACAGCAATATGAAACAGTGTGGCCTAGTGGCTTAGCATTATCCACTCAAGAACATGGAGTCATGGTTTCAATCACTGGACCGGTACTTTTGGGGGTACTCAGCCACATACTGTTGTCCCAGTCTACTCAACCATAAGAGAGTACGACCCTCGGCCGGATGTCGGCGTAGCTCTCTTTCTCTCCAGCTCTCATATCATAGATGAGCTGTTGGGTCATGTTTGAGCGAGCCAAGACGGCGTATATACCGGCTGGTGGCTACATAAATGACTCAAACAATTAGAGAAAGCTTGATACTTACTACCAAGTCATACTCACACGTAAGTGGTTGTAGGCTGAACTCTACTATGGCAAACGTTATAACACCATCCTGATGAGGTTTTCTAGACGGAAACATGCACAAAGTTTCCTTTTAACTGCTAGCGTAGTTTACACTTTTCCTGGAACCAGTTAATTAACTTTTAGAGAATAATTCTTAATGTAAAAATATTATCGCACCTATTCTTTTAGCTAAATATTCTTAATTTCTTTCTTTCTTTCTTTCTTTCTTGCCTACAAAGGGCTAAGCATAGAGGGGACAAACAAAGACAGACAAAGGGATTAAGTCGATTACATCGACCCCAGGGCGCAACTGGTACTTAATTTATCGACCCCGAAAGGATGAAAGGCAAAGTCGACCTCGTCGAAATTTGGACTCGGAACATAAAGACAGACGAAATACCGCTAAGCATTTCGCCCGACGTTTCTTTCTTTCTTACTGTCTTTCTTTTCTTTTTTATCTCTCTCTTTAATTAAGGGTATAATGTTAATTACGATTTTACCATTCGGCATTCAGTACATCACGCCTTGAATTATTTATTTATATTTGGCGCTACATTTGAGTTTCTTTCATTTTTTTTTCCTAAGCTCATGTCAATGTTTAAATAAGGAATTTTCATTTGCAAAATATTACTTGTAACACTTCTAAATATTACTTGTGAATATTTGCCAGCTGATAAAACAGGCTTGACGAGATTATATTCTGCTGATAAAGTCTTTTATACCTAAACATTAGGTCCTTTCCCGAATCAGGTATACTATTTCAAGTATCTATTTTGTTCATAGTTATTTGAAATTATCTCCCCTTATCTTTCGAATCTCTGAGAATCGTCACCAGAGTTGAATTTCTTCTCGAGCTAAGAGGGAAATTTCAATTGATTAGCAAACCTGGACAACCGATCCGTTAATCCGTTAATCGTTTATAAACGAAGTTAACATTTTCATTAACGATTTAACTTAATTTTTGGAAATTGTTATCGGACTAATTAACTTCCGTTACATTATATTCCATTAACTCAAGTCAACTCAACTTAATTTCCATTAACTTCAGTTGAATTAAATTGAAGTTAACAGATTTTATAGATTTGGCACACATTTTTAAACGTGTTTTAGGTTCTTTTAGAGCAAAAATTAGTTTCTTGTTTTTTTTATTTCGGTTAACGGTTTATTCATAACTTCTGTTACATTTTAAAAGAATTAATTATCGAACAGTTTCGAGTAACGGTGCCCACCTTTGTTGATCAGCTGTTTTCAGCTTATAGAACATCCAATAAAACATTCCTGTCGCTTACGCTTTATGTTCCCTCAACACCCCACACTTCCTTCCCAAGGAGTGTCAGTAGTGTTTGAATTACAAGTGTTGTTGCTGCTTTGATGCTTAACTCTCGGTCAGTGCAAAACTATAAGATTTATGATTAAAGTCATTCCAGAGTTGATCATTTCGAATACGAAAGATGTCCAGAATTTTCAAATAAGTGTAAAGTGAAGGAGTTTCTGCTGCTTTTAATAACAAACAGCTGAACAGAGCGCATACATCTTTCTTTGCGTGTTCTTGAAGACAATGGTTATTGTCATTGTTATTATTATAACTATTATTAAGGCGGCCAGCCAGCAGAATCGTTAGCACGCTGGACGAAATGCTTAGCAGTTTTTCATCCGTTGCTACGTACTGAGTTCAAATTCCGCCGAGGTCGATTTGGCTTTCATTCTTTCGGCGTCGATAAAATAAGTACCATTTTATTATTGGGCTCGATCTAATCAACTATCTCTACCGCCACTTGTGCCTATAGTAGAAAATTATTATTTTTATCAAGGCGGCGAGCTGGCAGAATTGTTAGCACGCCGTGAGAATTACATCAGTCTTTAAATTCTGAGTTCAACTTCCGCCGAGGTCGACTATTATTATTATTTTTATTATTATTATTATTATAGACGTCACACAGTATACAATATCGTGAGGTTGTTGATTGAAGATACTGTGTACCGGGTGTTTGTACTGTTTGGAGACGATAACACTTGCAATCATCGGAACCACTGCCTGGTATTTTATCAGGTCATTTATTATTAGTGGTTAGGGAGTTGTCCTCCCGATCATGAGATTGCGATTTAAATTCTTAGACTGGGTGGTGCGTTGTGTTCTTTAGCAAAACACTTCCCCTCACGTTTCCCTGCAGTCATTTCGGCACCTGACGTGCAGTACACCGTGCAACTGTTCAGACAACGTCGACGTGATGGAGGGGGTAAGGTAATGTACAAAACATACATTTGATCACTATAACCAAATCATTTGTGCAGGTCGTTCAACCGGAGAGACCATTATTATTATTGTTATTCGTCATTTGATAATTTCAGGCAAGTTTCTACTGCATCACTTTCTACACATCCGTGCTGCCGAGGTGTGTGCACCATAATGTGTTCTTGTTCTTTGTTGTCGTGGAGTACAAACTCCTCCCAGTAATGTATTGCATCAGCTTATTTTATTATGCGCTTTGGGTCGAGTTTTAGTTGCGTTGTATGTTGTGTGTAATGCTAGTTGTATTCTCTTTGATATCCGACACGTAGAGTACAGCTTGAGGGGATCTTTATTTTATTGAATATCTATGAACAGAGTGTGTCTTGTGTTTGCGGTTTGTACTATTGGATTGACAGTGTCTTTCGAGGGATGTGAGCTGTTCCTAGCAGAACTATATTTTGGATAGTGTTGAGGTTCGAGGTATAGCTTCCACCTTTTGTATATACGTTTTTTGTTTATGATAACTAATGAACCTGTTATAACTAGTATTGTTTCACTTTCATGCTCCGCATCTAGAATACTTCAATTTCAACCTGTTTGTGTTTTAACAATCTCTCGACTTCTTTTGAGGACAATTTTTTGGTCAGAAATGTTTGCAATGTCTATCAGTAAGAAGGCGGTTTTTCTTTTTTTTTCAATCTTGCTTTTTACGGTTTTATTGCTTTGTCAATTTGAACTGGCATATTCCCAGATGATTGTGACCTGGTCGTTGTCATGTACCTTGTTTGGCACACGTTCATCCCATATCTTGTTCGTTTTTATGTTGTAGTGTCAGCATATTGTCTAGTGGATAGAACTATTTACAAGGTCATTTCTGTGTATATATATTAAGATTTGGCTGGCTCTGGACACTCAGAGATGATGTGGTTAACTGTTTCATTATCTGGTTGCAAATTCCGCATTTATTGTTAGAGCCTGTTTTCACTACTTTGCTTTGATATTTGTTTGTGGTCAGGCATTGGTCTTGTGCAGCAAGAACCAGTCCATCCATCTCTGCTTTTTCCTCACAGTTTTTAAGCCAACGTTTGATTTTACTCAGGTACATTTCTTTTCTGTCAAGTTTTGCAAGGTATTGGTCATAGAATGATTTTTCTCTTCATTTCTTCTTTATTATGTCTCATACTTATGGTTTCATGCTGCCTTTTTTGTCTCTTTGATCGTGTCTATAGTGTTGTCACATGAGTTCAGTGTTTCAGTATAATTTCTTTCTGTCTTGCTGTTCATCGCCTCCTTATGCAAAGAGTAGAGCGTTTCTTTCCTTTTTTCACGTTGCTCCATTATTATTATTATTATTATTATTATTATTATTATTATTATTATTATTATTATTATTATTATTATTATTATTATTATTATTATTATTATTATTGTTGTTGTTGTTATTAATATTCTTGTTGTTGTTGTTGTTGTTATCATTATTATTATTATTATTATTATTATTATTATTATTATTATTATTATTATTATTATTATTATTATTATTATTATTATTATTATTATTTTTAAGGTGGCAAACTGGCAGAATCGTTAGCACCCCCGGAGCAATGCTCAGTGGTATTTCGTTCGACTTTTCTTTTCATTCTTTCGGGGTTGGTAAAAGAAGTACGAGTGGAACACTGAGATCGATGTAGTCGACTTAATCTCTTCCTCCCAAAATTTCAGGCCTTGTCTTTAGTAGTAAGAATTATTACGATTATGATTCTTATTTTGGAAAACATTGCCTTCGTTTGTGGGATGAACACGATGTCAGTCAGAAAACTCAAATAAGTGTATACAAATATTGGATTTTGAGCACACTTTTGTATGGGGCAGAAACTCCCTACGTATAAACTTGAAACCTTCCACATGAACTGTCTGCGCAACATATGCAA
>NC_142936.1:64926768-64929268 GCF_046866305.1 Octopus bimaculoides | reverse complement strand
CGCATGTGTTAGCACTTGTCTTCCCCACCAATTGACAACTGATGCTGGTTTGTTTAGGTTCCTCTTATCATCAATGATACTGATAGAATAAGTACTTTACTTAACAATAACTATTGCGGTCGATTTTTCCGGCTAAACCCTCGAATGTTATACTTGGGCATGGTCATCCTTTGCCAATTATATACACGCACTATTCTATTTGATCTTCACTGTAGCTTCAATATTATTAAGGGACAGAAAGTCGTTGAAGAGATGACAATGCATGTGTCGAAAGAACTTTGACCAGTAAACTAAAAATAATGATAATAAAGCTAAAGTGATGATCAAAAAAATAGTGCACGAGTTTAATTGCAAAACATGATCACCCTCAAGTATAAGCAATATCTGTGTCAACGTTTCAACACACGACGTCACATTGAGAATCTTGCAAAACATATACATAAACGTATATATATATATATATATATATATATATTATGGTCGAGTAGCCCATTCCTCTCAACACATGGTTATGATGCTCATGATCAGAGATGCACATATCGTCAGCCACCAAGGGACATGCTCAACTGGTTAAGGTCAAACAACTGACAAGCAAATCTGTGGTATTAAGCAAAATATTTGCTGTAGCCCATCTTTTATACCAAGACAATACAATGTACATGATAACACTTCCAATCAATTAAGATCAGAAATCATGAAAGCCACTGCCTTGTGCTGCATCCGGGCATCTACTGCCTGGTGTGGACAGTGAGTTGGTGAACTGGCTGAGTCGTTAGAACACGGAGGATGTTGTCTAGCAGTATTTTCTCCGACTTTACCTTTTCTCGGTTGCTATCTCACCAAGATTACCTTTATGTTTAAACTGTTTAACTGACAGAATCTTTAGCACAACAGTCTAGATATTTGCAGCATTTTGTTCGTCTTTACGTTCTGAGTTCAAAACTCATCCGAAATCGTTTTTTGCTTTTCATCCTTTCGGGCTCCATAAAAGAAATACCAGTTAAGCACTGGGGCCGATATATTCGACAAGTCCCCCCCCCCACCAAATTTCAGGCCTTGTGTCTTTAGTAGAAAAGATTATTATTATGCTTATAAATAGGGCGGCCAGTTGGCAGATTCGCTAGCACGCCGGACAAAATATTTAGAAACATTTCGTCTGTCCCCATGCTCTGAGCTCAAATTACGTCGAAGTCGATTTTTGCTTTTCATCCTCACGATAAACTAAGTACCAGTGAAGTATCTCTTCCCCCAAATTTCAGACCTTGTGCCTATAGGAGAAAGGTTTATTATGATATATATATATATCATAATATATATCTTTCTTTCTTTCTTTCTACTTTCATTCTTTCTTTCTTTCTCTCTGTCTGTCTTTCTTATTTTCCTTCCTCCCTCCCTTCCTTCCTTCCTTCCGTCTTTCTTTCTCTCTTTCCTTCCTTCCTTCCTTCCTTCCTTCCTTTCCTTCGTTCTTCCTATTCTTTTTTTCCATTTGCTTTAATTAACTAATTAATCAATTCACATTTCCTTCCTTCTATCTTCCTTCATTAAATGCTCTTACCTCTGTCCTTCTTTCCTTACGTTTTCTTCTCCCTTCACACCTCTTCTTTTCTCTTCTTCTTCCTCTCACCTTTTCCCTTTATTTCCCTGTACATCTCTTGCTCCTCCGCTTCCTCTCTTAGTCTATCACTTGATGCTCAATTACATTCTGTGTCTGTGTATCTCTCTTGTAAAAATCCACAACGATAACACACACACACACACACACACACACACACACACACACACACACACTTAGACACACACACACTCAGACACACACACACTCAGACACACACACACTCAGACACACCCACACACACATACACACACACACGCACGCACGCACACACACATATGCACACTCACACACAGAGCTCACTTTTTTTCATGCTCATTTTTTCACTCAATCTCTTCCTTTTACATATACTTTCGTATATATTTATAATTAGATCCATACAGGCAAACGCATACATGTATAAGCATACATGCAGGCACTTATAAATACCTTTATTCCATTCTTGTTTACATTTTAGCGGTCATTAACCAATAATCATTAAATTATTAGCAGAACACTAAGGTGGTGCGTTGACAGAACTGAGATCGCTTCTCAGAGCAGTGTGAGAGCCTACCGTTGAGGAGTAGGGAACTCCGGAATGGGGTGGATGTAATCAACAGATAAATAAAACTAGCCATAAAGCTTTAATATTAATATTAAAACGTTTTTTTAAAAATATGTATGTGAAAGAGAGAGAGAGTGTGTGTGTGTATGTATATGTGTCCATACATAAATACATACATATATATATATATATATATATATATATATAAGTATATTTATATACACAGATGCATAACACACAAAAACATATATTCATATATATATATATATATATATATATATATATATATATATATATATATATATATATATATATATGTGTGTGTGTATATATATACTTGCGTA
>NC_142936.1:64914268-64919268 GCF_046866305.1 Octopus bimaculoides | reverse complement strand
TATATAACACTAGCAGAAATACCCGGCGTTGCCGGGGTTATAGAGAATAATGAAATCTAAAAACGCCGTCTAGACTACGCATCATCTTTATATATAGAGATGTATATACACACACGCACCCAAACACACGTATATATATGTATATCAATATAAATATATGAAAGTCAATGAAGTTTCGTAAAAGAAGGTGATCATGTACATACTTTCTTGCTGTTGTGATTATAACACCTCATTGTAAACTATGTTCCTTGTTTTCCCTTGTGGAGCATATACAAATAGGTTTTTTGTTGCTGCCCACTCTTGAGCAGCCAACATACAGTTGTCCATGTGAGAAGCAGGGCTCTTCCAAGAGAAGACCAGCTACAGACAGTGTTTGACCCTGATATTTGTTTATGGACATGGCAAAAGTCACACGAAGGTGGAATTGTAGTCTTCTGAATGTAAAAGGAATGTCTGCTCCTGATGGAGTAAGAGGAATTCTTGGAATAAAAACGTCATCTCCTTTTGCACATCCAGAAAGAATGGTAGCCTCGATAACGTGACATCATTTTCTAAATAATGCTCATCTGTTATGTTCGGGTTAAAATTTCATCAACATCAAAAATATATGAATTTTCATGGGAGTTATGGCCGTTATGCAAAGAATATAATTTCCAAATTTCATAAAGATCCATTCAGTACTTTTGACGTAGTTTTGGATAAGAAAACAAATGACTAATGTGTGTGTTTGTGTGCATGTGTGTGTGTGTGTGTGATGGGTGTATATATGTATAGATATCTGTATGCATGTATATATGTATATATGTGTACATATTACACGTACATCTATATATATATACATCTACACATATGTATACATATACATGTATGTATAGATCTATATATATATACATATACGTGTACATCTATATGTATACATATACATCTCTCTCTCTCTCTCTCTTTGTCTCTCTCTCTTTCTCTCTTTCTCTCTCTCTCTCTCTGAAAGTATCTGTCATTACAGTATCGAAACGGTGTACATATACATGTATATGTATACATATACATCTCTCTCTCTCTCTCTCTTTCTGTCTCTCTCTTTCTGTCTCTCTCTTTCGCTCTTTCTCTCTCTGTGAAAGTATCTGTCACTACAGTATCGAAATGTGATTGTTTCAGTTAGTGGAATAGTTTCATTTTTAAAGTGAAAGTATTTGACATGAGTGTTTTTGTTTCACTTTTGACACGTAATACTTAAATAGTGGAGGAGATATTATGTTGCCGTGGGCTCGAACTCTGCAAGAAGTTAATAATTTTTTTTGACTAAAACACAACTGGAACCCTAAGTAAGGCACGTGTAAAATTTGAATGAAATTGGTTGCGTAGTTCTCGAGTTTTAGGGATTCACACAGACAGACAGACAGACACACATTCTCATTTTTATATATATAGATATATACATATATATTATATATCTTCTTTTTTGTTCTTTTACTTGTTTCAGTCATTTGACTGCGACCATGCTGGAGCTCAGCCTTTAGTCGGACAAATCGACTCCAAGACTTATTCTTTGTAATACAGTTCTATATTTAAGAGATGAGGAATTATGTACATTATTTACTTTATTTACATTTGACGGATATTTGTCCTCATCTTTTTTTTTGTTAACACAACGTTTCGACTGATACATCCGCCACTCCTAAGGTATTTTTGGATGTTATTATTATTATTATTATTATTATTATTATTATTATTATTATTGTTATTGTTATTGCTATTATTATTATTATTATTATTATTATTATTGTTATTATTATTATTATTATTCAGGTCACTGCTTGGAATCGAACTGGGAATCTTGAGTTAGTAGCTCGCGCTCTTAACCACTACACCATATGCCCGTGGGCATATGGCGTAGTGGTTAATAGCGCGGACTAATAAACCCAAGATTCCGAGTTCGATTCCAAACAGTGACCTGAATAATAATAATAATAATAATAATAATAATAATAATAATAATAATAATAATAATAATAATAATAATACTAACAACAACAACAGCAATACTAATAATAATAACATCGGAAAATACCTTAGGAATTTCAACCGAGGTTCGAAATTTCCCCAAGACACCTGATGAAGGCTGAAGGCTTTATCAGCCAAAACGTTGTTTTAACAACAAACAGGATGAGGACAAATATCCGTCAAATGTAAATAATGTAAATAATTATTCTTTTTAAGCCTAGTACTTAATCTATCGGTCTTTTTGGCCGAACCGCTAAGTTACGGGGATCATAAACACAACAACATTGGATTTCAAGCGATGATGGGGAGGGGGACAAACAAAGATACGCAAATACATACACACACTCACTCACAAACACACACACATATACGATGGGCTTCTTTCAGTTTTCATCTGCCAAATCCACACAAAAGGCTTTCATCGGCCCGAGGTTACAGTAGAAGACACATGCCCAAGGTGTCACTCAGTGGAAATGAGCCCGGAATCATGTGGCTGGGACGCAAGCTTCTTATCCCACAATCACTCCTACATGTGCATGCGTATATATATATATCTATATATATATATATATATATATATATATATAGAGAGAGAGAGAGAGAGAGATACGTAATGTATACAGCTTTACAAACTGGACAAAAATTCATAAAGAGGTTGCAGTATCTAATAATTTTTGTGGGGGAAAAATTAATTTCTGTTATTTCTTTTACAGATTTTATAAAGAAGAACTTATAAATGGACCATAGGAATGTTCACGACCGAACAGCACACGAATTATGAAATTTTAGTTTGAAAGTCAAGGATCAGTAATTCTAAGTCAACGGGCGTATCATTGTCATTACAGCGTGAGAGATTCTTCAAGCGAATCAATGATTAGACGTTTGATTAGTCGGTTTGATGGACAGGGTTCAGTAAGCGGCCTTCCACGAAATGGCACAGTCCGCTCCCTTTGGAATGAAGCTACAATCAGACGTGTAAGAAGTGGTGTTGAAGAAGCCCAAAGCAAATCAACGTGAAGGTGGCCTGGATATTCTGGAGTCAAATATGAAAGAACCCTAATCCAACTGCTGAGGCTTATTTTTGAGGGAAGTATTATTTTAAGCGGTTGTGACATATACTGGCCATCGCGTTCTCCAGAGCTGACGGATCCTGACTACTTCCTATGGGGCTGTCTCAAGGAAAAAATTTATGTTAACAAGCCTCAGATATTTCAACAACTTAAAAATAATATTCGGGCCGAAACCAGGGTACTGGAACCAGGAATATTAAGGGCTGCCATGGAAAATACTTTGGAAATGATACGTTTGTGAGAAGCAGAAGATGGATGCTATTTATGGGTTGTGAATGTACATACTTAGTTTAAATTTATTTCTATATGTACTGTATATGATACTGTGGTATTATAAATTTAAAACAAAAACAAAATAAAGAAGTTATTAAACATCTAAATACCTTCGCGGATTTTCGCCCACCGTATATGTTGATACGTACATACACGTACGAGTGTTTCTGTCAGTATCTTATTTCTTTACTGCCCACAAGGGGCTACTCACTGGGGGTACAAACAAGACAGACAAACGGATTAAGTCGACTATATCGACCCCAGTGCGTAAATGGTACTTAATTTGTCGACCCCGAAAGGATGAAAGGCAAAGCCGAACTCGGCGAAATTTGAACTCAGAACGTAGCAGCAGAAGAGATGCCGCTAGGCATTTCACCCGGCTTGCTAACGTTTCTGCCAGCACACCGCCTTATATAAGCACAGCGTCAGTATCTATGTATGTACATGTATTGTTGCATGCTTGTGTATCTCTATTTAGTTTATTCGTTTATCCTTTTATTCTTTAACTTGTTTCAGTCAGTTGACCGCGGCTTTGCTCGATCACAGACTTATTTTTTTTAAGCCGAGTACTAATTCAATCAGTCATTTTGCCGAACCGCTAGTAAACGGGGCCGTAAACACATGAAAAACGGCTGTCAAACGCTATGAGAGTTGGTGGTCTAAACACAGACACAAATACACACACTCTTGCGCGCGCACACACACACACACACACACATACACATTCCTTCTTTTATTTTATATACATATCTTTTGCATTACAACTCACCACGTCTGGTCGATCGAAATCCTCCTCCTCCCATTTTGTTACTATACACGTATATATATATATATATATATATATATATATATATATATATATTATATATATATATATATATATATATATATATACACATACATACATACACACATACATACATACATACATACATATATACATACATATATATATATATATATATATATATATATATATATATATGTATATATATATATATATACGAATATATACATACATATATATATATATATATACATATATATATATATATATATATATATATATATATATATATATATATATATATATATATATATATATATTCGGACTTCTTTCATTTTCCGTCTACCAAATCGGCTCACAAGGCTTTGATCGGCCCGAGGCTATAGTAAGGAGACACTCATGTTTGCACGCAGTGGGACTGAACCCGGAACCATGTGGCTGGGAAGTAAGCTTCTTACCACACAGCCTTTTTTCTTAGTTTTAATATTTTGAGTACACTTAAATTTCAGCTTCTTATAGATCACCAAAGTTCTATACATTTGAAAAATGTTATTTATTGATTAATATTTCGGCCCTCTTTAACAGAGCCCAACGCCTGATTCTTTTCTAAACTGAATTGTATTAAAATTCAAAAAGTTTCAGTTATAACATTATTTTTTATTATATGCAGCCGATTTTTACTCTATTTCCTGTATTTTGTGCAGAAGTAATAAAAGAAATTTCACTAATATATATTAAAATACGTTTGATGTGTATTTAAATCTGTTATAAAACATAGAAAACAGAATTATGTAATTAATCATGAATATTTTACGCGTTGCAGCCATTAAAAAGCATTGTCTGCAAATTTTAAAGAAGCAGTATTTAAA
>NC_142936.1:64901768-64909268 GCF_046866305.1 Octopus bimaculoides | reverse complement strand
ATATATATATATATATATATATATATATATATATATATATATATATATATATATATATATATATATATATATATATATATATATATATATATATATATATATATATATATATATATATATATATATATATATATTCATCATAAAAATCTATGGAGGATTTAGCAAATCGCTAATGTGTATACAATAATTAATAAGAACAGATGTTTGCAACGTTATACCGTGAAGGAAAATTATAGTCTCAGCTAAACTCCAATAAGTGTGTGAATAACACCTATATTATTTGAAATAAGAGTTAAAATCCTCCAAAGCTGTTATCATGCACACAACATATACTCTGATAGAGACTGCAATCAACCCGAACACCGGACCAAGAATTTCTAAGACTGAACGGTCCGTTTCGGCAAATTCCGTTGCCATCTTCGGTAAGGCCACTTCGCTCGGTTGATTCTGGGCTAGCTCACCTATCTCTATATTCCCCATAAAAATCTATGGATTACGAAAGCAGCTGTTTGCAAATTTATATATGCTAAACCATCAATAGATTTTTATGGTGAATATATATACTGTGATAAGCGAGCTAGCCCGGAATCAATCGAACGAGCTGGCCTTACTGAAGATGTCACCGGAAATTGCCGAAACGGGCCGGTCAGTCTAAGAAATTTTCGGTTCGGTGTTCGAAGCGATTACAGCCCCTATCAGAGTTTCTGTTATGTGTTTTGTAACAACATTGGAGCATGTTAGCTCCTATTTCTAGCAATGTAGGTGTAATTCATACACTTAGTTAAATTTAGTTGACGACTATAATTATCCATTACGGTATAACGTTGCAAACATCTGTTTTTATTAATTTCACACACACACACACACACACACACACACACACATATATATATATATATATATATATATGTGTGTGTGTGTGTGTGTATGTGTGTATGTATGTGAATTTATACACACACAAATATGTAAACATATATATATACTCCAACGGTCATACGTATTTATACACACTCACATGCGTACACACAATACACAGGCACATATATATAGAGAGATAAAAAGAGAGGCGAGAGGAAAAGAGAGCAAAAGACAAGAAAGCCGAAATGACTTCAATGCATTTAGAATGTTTGTGTACATAGCTTTTGAATGAAATTAAAAAGGAAAGTCTGTGAACATTCTAAACACTTTACTCACAGACATTTTGTTTAATATATATCAAACATATATAACGGTTATGGTTATCAAGTAAGTAATCAATATTTTGTGTATACACTCATATTGTAAAATATTCAGTACAAAGGTATCATCATGAACAACTGAATATTTATTTTCTTTAGGTAAAGAGCATGATATTGAGAGAATCTCCGCTCATTGTTCCGCAACTTAACTGTTGTTATAATTTTATTTCCCTCGGCTAGCGTTTTCCTTTTTTTTCCTTTTAGATTACACAAATTATAATAGCATAGACTTTTCTTTAGAAGCATTTTAAACATTCACACAATGCGAAACAATTATCTGTTTATTTATTTATATATTCATTTATTAATTCATTCATTTTTTTTTTTCGTTGACATGCCTACTAACCAGTTAATTCAAACGGGTGACTTACTATCTTCTATTGTGCAAATATATATAAAACACCATTTATTTCACTGAAATTTACTCATTTTATAAATGATGTTCAAAGAGACTAGTTTTACTCTTGGTGCACTTATAAAAAATACATCTATTGTATATGATGCTATTCATTTAATAGTTTCTATATACTCGCCACTTTATAATTTTAATTTACTGTATTTTGAAATTTCTTTCGAAAAAAACGCATCTTTTATTTTATAGAAAGTGCAAAACATTGTCATATAAACAATCTAAATGCTTCCACGTTCACTCACAAACTTATTTACCTTCATATTTATTGGCAACTAGTAATTATTAGCCTCATGCAAATAGTTCTGATCAAAATTTATGGCCGAAATTCCATCAAAAAATCAATAACCATTTCACAAGTCAATGTCCTCTTTGCATTTGGCACCTGTTTTTGGAGAAAGAGGTTCCGATATTTTCCTTCGTATCAGTTCATCTCTTTGAACTAAAAGAGTTATTCGTTCCCGCACTAACATGCCAGTTAATGGTGCCGAACAATTCTTGTTGAAGATGAAAAGCTCGAAGCTTTTATGCAATGTCACAATCAGTAACTTCCGAATTGTAACCGGTTTATCGCTAACGAACAAAGCATTGCTTTAGTGCAATTGTTTAGATGCGTTCATGGTGCATTGCTTTACGTTGCTTAAGTGAATGAATTTAATCTGAAATGCTGAACTGTTTTTACAGATGTTGTTATTATAGTGCTTGTCTCCATAGACATATATTCTGCTATAACTGGTGTCTATCTTCGACTGAAAGCATTTGAAGAATCAACTATTTCAAATAAATGACACTATATATTTAAGTAGCAAGAGGAGAAGGGAGACGCGTAAATTGACAGAACGAGGCGTGATCGAGAGATATAAAATCAAAAAGGAGAAAAGGATCCAGAATAAAAGCAGAGCATAATGCCACCGCTGAGTATAATTTCAGCTGCCCAAAACATTTTAATTAAAACAATTTAATTCTTTAACCATTCTGCTGTACGCATGAGAGAAAAGAAATTAAAATCAATTTCAATGTCTTACATGTTTTCTCTAATATTCTCGCGATAATATATCTTCAAAGAGAAAAGAAATCCATTCTGACATACAAACAAACGGACGCTCTGCCAAGTAACCGTAGCGACTCCATTTTCATTGGTACCTTCGTTGTTTAAATATCATCACATTTCTTTTTTAAACTAAATGGATAACACTCATTTACTCATGTGCTTTTTATATATTGAGATATACTTCACATACTAGAAATAGTGGCCAACTTTTCCTCAAATAGCGCATTATTATCTAATAAAAGAAAGGTCACGCCGGATAATGTAGTTCTAGACAGACTGTATCTAAAAATGATGCGATGTTCACTACTGGAGCGTGTTTGATTACAGGACGGGTATGATCATGTCTGGCTTGTGGCTAAACAGTATTAGCAGCAGTTCATTGTTTTCTTTTTAAAAACAGAAACTAAAGTCTTCACTTCTACATTTTTTCTGTAGTATCACTAAACAATAGTTGTAAGAAAGAATACTTGGCACAGAAAGGCACACTTATTATCGTCAGGTAGTCAAGAATTTCAAAATCAACAATTCTAAACATCTTCACCGGGTGCGTAGAGAGCATTGTTCCTTATAAAACTGAAACATGGACAACAGAGGAGCTTCAAGATTGTCCATTTCAACTACATTTCCTTTATTCAGAAAGCGGGCCTCTGCTGCAATTTATACATCATGCCCCACTGAATGTTATATTTTTAGAGTGTTTTATACCCTAATAGAAAGCAAAGGTTATTCAATGATCTTGGTGTTATCGATCGATACAAACAATATGAAACTGAGTACATACCAAAACTAATGAAGTACAGAGATCCTTGGTACAGTTTGGCGAAACAGATGTCATTTGCAGCAGCTTGATAAACACATACCCGCATACACACAAGTACACACAAACATGCACACACGCACGCACACACACACACACACACACACACACACACACACACACACACACACGTGGGTGCGTGCGCAAATATAATATAATGGTCTCTTCTATTGGTTTCTACGTATGAGGATCCGACAACCTACACTTTCTTTGTCAGTCATAATGCTTATGTCGAATGTGACATAACGATTTGCAAAGAAGATCATAGATGTTGCAAGTATGAGGATAACGGCTCAATACAGGTGGTATATTTGCACCTGCTTCTATCCGTTTCCCTGCACCCATTAGCCTGTTGATGCTGATTGAAACAATGTTTTTTATACCATTTTGACATGATGATCTCCATTTTGTTCACTCCAAGGCTCTTTGCTCAAAGTTATTGTTAGCTATATTGACAGCTTGTCCTTATATCTGAACCATGGTCGACCAACATTCCTGTGTCCACTACGAAGCTGCTGTACATATGGACTTTGGGTATTCTCTAGTCACTCATTCTGACAACATGTCCACACCAGCGCAATTGCGACTGCATAAGGAAGTTCTCGGGTCACCAATCTTCCACTTGCTAAACAGGTCAATATTAGACACTCTGTCTTTATAATACAATATAATATAATATAATATAGTAGTATATTTGTTGATATGATTATATATTGAAAATATGAGGTTTTGTGTATTGCTTCCAATTAATCCGGCTATCACGTATACTGTTTGTTGAGTCACACATACAAAAGAAAGTTGCAAACCTTCAATTATGTGAAATTGGTCTTGAAATAACAAGACACGAAGAAAAAACAATCGCCGAGAGTTAAAAATTTAGAAACTGTCAGCAAGGGAGATGGGGCATTAACATCAGCTAAGTGAAATTTGAAGTATGAAAATTAATAAATAAACACTGCAATTAGGAATGGACACTGTCTTTAAAATCAGTTGGGGAAAACAAGGGATGACAAGGGATGACAGATCTCAGACGCCTAGAGAAAGTTGTAACTTTTAATTACAAGGTTGATCGCATTTCACTAAATGTTCCAATTCACTATGAGTATCTAGAAGCATCAACGTTCGTCTTGAATTGTGACATTCTTGTGAGAGAAATCTTTATCAAATTCTGCAAGAAGATCGAGACGCAACCAGGAATTATGTATTGGCAAAAATGACTTCAATCAAGGTGCGTTTGTGGGTAACAGGGGATGAATCAATAAATATTGAAATGTGTATTGGAGTAAAAATTAAGTATAAGTGTTAGTGTGGAGCACAGATTCCTCGCCAAGCTGTCTTTCCGATTTAGCTTTTATTTTATAGCTCCTCCTCTCTCTATTTCTCTCTCCTACGAATACGCACTACTTGAGTTATTCAAGTAGAAGACAAAAGATAATTTCTCGACAGGAATCAAAGTGTATTTCTTCCACTGATTGTTGATTAGTTTTGTCATTTTCTCAACATCTTATACTTTTCTTCAGCTGAAACAACGCCATAATTGTTTCCCCTTTTTCCTGACTCACAGTCGTAAAAGGCGGACTTGTTAGATTCTAAATTTCTTACGGTCAATGAACTTCCTGAAATCCTCGAGGTAATGGATATCAATGTATATGGATTGTCACTATTTTCTTCCTGAGCTATTACACGTTATTGAAAAGGAGAAGAATAATCGATAAGATACATCCTTATCTCCTGCTGATATTCATTTCATTAATTCCCTTATATCAAAGAAAAATGGACCATTTTGTTGCCGGATTTAAGGTTAGAATTTAAAGATACAATACTTAATATCAAGCCCCCTAATTTGCTATTGGTGCTAAGTCAATATTTTCATATGAATATCGAATCCTAACATCAGTGAAGTACAAATTATCGCATAAGTTGGAGAGAACTATTTCTAATCGAATCCATTTAAATTTGTTTTATTTTCAATTTTCCCGGAATTATAAAATACAAAATGTTTACTTTAATATAACTGATTTTTGTCATTCAGTTCAAGAATATCGCTTGTCTTCTATTGGTTGAAGTATACAGCATTCTGGAAAGATTCGTAGTTGATTGAATCAAGTGATCACACAACTGTTACGTATGACATTCGCCTAAGCCATGAGAAAGTATCTATTATATTTTAGTGTATTTTCCTTAGGCTCTTCACAGTATCTTCAAGTGAAGACGATAATGCTAACGTTTAACTGAATTTTCAAGTACTTTACTAACCCGCATCGTTATATTTATAAATGTCCATCCATTATATTAACAGAACATGATTTTTTTCCTTAATAGCTGGCTGGATAATATTATGGAAGTTGTTCAAGCGAAATAAATCAATTAACATATGTTATTAGAAAGTGCCAGTAAACGTGGGTGCCTTTTGTCGTGTCCGGTATATACAAGCTGCATCATAACAGTGAAAAAGTGGAAAAGAGAACGATGCATCGAGACAAGTAATGTAGTCTTACCTGGACTGCGAGTATACTATCTTTGACTTGAGGTTGAATATGTGAGAAAGGTGAGAGACTATTATATAAAGCAAAGCGGCATAATCCGTATAAAAAAGCTGGGATAATTATTCTTCAAGATGAATTCACTCTCCTCTTTATTACTATCGGCACAAAAGCTCTAGAAACTTCGGCCAGACGATTTAGTAGGAAAGCTAGTACACTTCCTTTGAAGATTGCTTCTTCAGCCATAATAATCCAGCCAGTAGTACTTAGTTAAACCACGTTCACGTAGGTGCTAATGTCTTTTGTGGCGACATTTTTTTTTTACGGGACTACATTAGTGCATTGTTCTAGACTGGGAAAATCCGAGATTATGGTTCAAATCAAGGCAGAGACCTGCCTTTCGAAAACGAAACTGTAAGGAATCTAATCCCTTTTGCGCATGCAATTCAAACAAATCACTCGAAACACGTTGATATTGTCCCGGGAATATACGATGAGAGCTGAAAAGTTTCTGGATTTCAGTAAAAGAAAATACAGGATGATTAGCTAATTATGATTTTATTTTACATATTCATACACTTACTGCAGCGGTTCTTCCGCTTTTCTGTAAAAGAACTCGGAAGCCCGGACCTCCAGCCAGGTCCTTCGCGATAGCCTTAAAGCCTGGAACTTTTCAGCACATCCTCATATTAAAGAGAACATGAGTCGATTTGACGTGCACATAATTTATCCGTAATTGCATTAGACGACATTTCAGTTTGAACTAGGGTACTGAAAGTTAAAAGCGCCGTATCTATCTATCTATCTATCTATCTATCTATCTATCTATCTATCTATCTATCTATCTATCTATCTATCTATCTATCTATCTAACTTTCTGTCTATCTATCTGCCTGCCTTCGTTACTACCTATCAATTTGTCTACTTATGCCGGTATGTGTGCGTGTGTTCGGTTACATATCTATCTACGGGATGTTTTTGATCATTATTTATCTAAAGATGATTGCGAAAACATGGAAAAACAAGTGACTAAGAGAGAGACAGAGAAAAACAGATGGAGAGAGAGAGAGAGAGAGAGAGAGAGAGAGAGAGAGAGAGAGAGAAAGAGAAGAAGAGAGAGAGAACAGTGAAGTGAACGAATATCCAAGTATGTGGCGGGAAAATCTTGTTCTGTGTCTGTGTGTTCGCACCGCTATCGGATCAGCAGTGTATTCTTTCAATTGAACAGTTTTAACATCTTACTGTCAATGGAAGCTGGAACCCCTTAAGAAATTACAATAAGCTGCAATAAACTGGACATTTTACTATATACATGCCACAGGAATTCTTTTAATACTATGCTGTCTCCTATAACATGTTGAATTCACAAACTAATTAAATAAGTTAAAGTGAATCCTGTAGTTAAACTGCATATAAATGCACGCACATTTACCACACGAATTACATTGATACTGGGTGTGTGTGTGCGTGTATGTGTGTGTGTGTGTGTGTGTGTGTGTGTG
>NC_142936.1:64889268-64899268 GCF_046866305.1 Octopus bimaculoides | reverse complement strand
CAGTAAAACGTCAAACCAGCACCGGTGCACTTCTATAAACCCTTTATGTCTAGGATGTAACATCTTGCAAGAACCTCTGTTAGTCAAGCCACTTTATGTGGCAAATTGAAAGAGTATAGCGAAGATGGGTTTAGTATGATGCCTGTAGAATGTCCATGTTTCACAGCCATATCCGAGAGGGTGGTAAGCATTACTGTCTGGTACACTTTGATCCTTGTAATCTCTAACAGATTGTGATGGAGTCTGAATTTGCCTTAGAAATATACTAATTGCTCTCTGCATCTAGTTTGATTGCCCAAAAGGGTGGTCACAGTTGTAAGACCATTTTACAATGGACTGACGGCCTCCGTGATGGCAAGTAGTTTAGTTTCTGATATTTTCTCTATAAAAAAAAAAAAACTGGAACCAAGTAGGTACCATATTGCAAGTTGTATTCACAGATATTGATGAAGGCGTGCATGTCTCAGGACACATTGCAGCAATTTCAATCTACAACGCCTCAGAGCCGGAACCAAAGTGAAAGAGTTTCTGTTTGCAGATGATCGTGCGTTGATAACACTGTCTCTACCGGATGTCTAAGTATTAGTTGACTGTTTTGCTTCTTCTACCAAACCCTTCGTCTTTACACTCAGCTTGAGGAAGACTGTAGTTTGCACTAGCCAGCACCCGAACACCTTAAATGGCATATATGTGCATGTGTAAATGTGTCTATGTGTGTGCGTTTGTGTGTGTGTATATACATACATATATACATACATGCATACATGCATACACACTTACGCACGCACACACACACACACACACACACACACACACACACACATATATATATATATAATATTAGGGATACAAATCCAAATTTACAGGTAAAAACTCAATTAAATTCAATTTATTAAAAATTAAAATTAAATTAAGTTTCACGGTATAAAATATAAATATATAGTTTTAGGGAAAAGAACCAAGGTTCATGAACTCAGCGATGAAAATCCACCGTCACATATAGAAAAATTAATAAATAAAAGCACAATAAATAAGTATAATATAATACAAAGTAAATATCATAAGATGTTCATGAACCTTGGTTCTTTTCCCTAAAACTATATATATATATATATATATATATATATATATATATATATATATATACATATGCATATATTATGTGTGTGTGTGTGTGTGTGTGTGTGTGTGTGTGTGTGTGTGTGTGTAATATACAGAGAGAAAGAGAAGGCAAAAGCAAGTTTCAATATATGATATTCTAAATAAATTTAAAAAACAGACCGAGAAAGGGAAACGTAAAAGTAGTCGTGTAATTATATAGAAGTAAAAAGTTTTGTGTAACTATAAAAAATATATATACGAGATCTAGAAGTCAAAGCATGAAAGCCTGCGAGGCATAGAAAAACAGAGACAGGCATTTATACATGAAAGTCTAAAAAACGGAAAGGAAAGACATAATAACGATAAAGTAAAGATGAAAAGGTAGCAGAGGGGAGATATAAAGACAGATTTATGGAAAGTACAGAGGAAACTATTGAGGGATACTTAAATAAAATAAAATGCCATACAAAATTTAATATATTGCGCAGATTAAAGCTATTTTTTCAAACAGGTGTCAGAATTTGTTTACCAAATGTCTCTAGATTTCGTATGGATTATCTTTGAAGTAACTCTTGGTCTGTAGACAAACTTAGGCGCAAACATGAAAATAGCGGAGGACATTAAATATTAAAATGACACTATATATTAAAATCACTTTCAAAGAATTTCAAATAGATTCTACATACGGCAGAATCTATTTGAAATTATATATATTGGGTATATATTGGGTATATATCAAGCCCATTGGTAAAATAGCGGAGTACGATTTCATTTTACTCCTAGAATTTAAAAAGTTAGATATGGACATCAACACAAAGAAATAATAATCAAGGCTACATAAGCAGCATATTCTAGTCCTTTTGAGATACGATTTTGGAAATTGGATAATTTACCACATTACTGTAATTTTGAGGATCATCAATCTTTCGGTCTCACGACATACTGTGGCAAAGATGTAGTAACTCTTTTCCCAGTTGATTCAAATGATATGTATGCTCCATGTATCTACTTATCAGGCTATGTTCTGTAAAGTATAAAATAATTTTACCAGTGTCTGCCTAATTAACTTCGAACAATACAACTTATCCTTGCAAAGGAATCTACCATTCAGTAAACATAATTTAACGTAGGCAGTATTACATTGAAGTTGATTATACAACAGACGTTTGCTAGCTCCTACATTTAATACCAGAAATCAAATTATCGAGAATTTTATTACAGTTGTAGCTAACTTTCATTGAGTTCTTCTTAAAGTTATTACAGCGCGGAAGACACACAGCCATTAAAAAAGCACTAAAGCCGTAAACTTTACTCAAGTTTTTATTTTGTGACATAATGTTCATCCTACTATCTATGACATGACCACTGAAACAATTCTATTGAAACTAAGTTGAGATGACTATGTTCGCCAGTATATATAGGCTTCGAAGTTTTAGATATAATTTTTCTCTCATGTATATAGTTAAATGGTTAATGTGTGTCTTCCGTGCAGTTGCGTTCGTTTCAGCACACAATTTTAGCTCAATTCACTGAGATGAGTATATTTTTTTAAAGTTTTTATATTAAATGTGACTAATTTGAAACTACTTCTATATATGGTTTAGAATAGTTTTGCTACATTAGACAGCAAATCCAAGCATAATTGAGAATACTAAACCTGGTAAAATGAAAAAAAGCCCTACATATTTAAGTATTTCTCTTTTATGCATTCGTTTGAGACCATATATTTTGGTTAAAAACATTTAAGAGCAGGAGATTAGAAATGGATGGGTAAAATTCTATGTCAAACTGGGTAAATATCCAATTATGTTTACTGTTTAAACCAATTACTTACAATATATCTATGTTTCCATAAAACGACATCTATAAGTAGTGAAACGTTTAAGATAATTGCATCTAACATATGTTTAATGACTGTACCTACTTTGCTTTTTTGGAAGATTAATGAGACTACACTTGGGATCAGCTATAAATCAAATATGCGATTTACATGGCCCTAAACATTTATCTCTCTACTTTAAATATGATAGCAAATGTTTATGCCTCTTTATTTTGTGATAGGTCCTGGTGTTCGTTTTTTTTTTTCAGTATTTGTAATGTTATTTCAAAGCAAAAGAGCTCTGTGGATATGTCAGCTTCAACAGAGACTTATTTTCTTGGTAGAAAGTATAGATATTTCACAAGTGATTTGACCTGATTTTTTTAAAAACTCTTTGGATATGAATTCATGTGAGAACAAATTGTTGTCGTTACGATGTTATGAAAACGTTCGTTCGCAATAATAAACCAACATTTTAATGTGCAATGGAAAATTTTCGCCATCAAACGTATATTTTCGATAATTAAAATTCTTAGTTCATTCATTAACGACGGAATATTTCCAGCGAATTCTATTTAAGTGTAATTCCCGCTTTGTATTTTGGTTTATTAAACATCTTACTACACATTTCTCGAAATAATAAGTAAGGAGACCAATGAATATGAGACTTCATGCAAACATTCATAGTTAAATTTTCCTAAATGCGTAAAGTGCTCTACAGTAATGAAGCATTAACATATGGCATGGGTGGAGATAACCAACCGTATCGTTCCTGGGTTCAGTCTCACTGCGTGACATCTTACAAAAGTATCTTCTACTATAGCCACGGGCCAACTAAATCTTGGTGAGTGGGTCTGGTAGACAAAACTTGAAAGAAGTCCGTCGTACATATATATATAAATATGAGTGGGCGTCTGGCTGTGTGCATGTGATTGCGCGCGCGCGAGTTTTTGTGTCAGTGTCCGTCTCTTACCGACACTTGACAACCGATGTTGGTGTATTTACCTCACTGTAACATATCAGTTCGGAAAAAGGGCCCAATAGAATAAATACGAAGCTTAAAGAGATCGGCTCTCGAGTCAGTTTGTTCGACTAAGTTTCTTGAAGGTGATGCCCCAGCATCGTAGCAGTCAAGTCTAATGACCGAAATAAATAAATGATATAAGATAAAAGAAATATACGTATTATATATATATATATATATATATATATATATCTGATTATGTGTATTTCTTCTATCTTAATGAATAAAAATTCTTCTGATAGAATAAATGGGTTAATAGAAACCAATGTAGCAAAGAACACAAAATAACTGTGGTTAGCTCCTGTTTTTAAGGCAGGAACTCCTTGAAATTTTGGGCATTTGAGTATATTTAAGAATTTAAGGATTGGAGAAAACGCATGTTATAATTGCATACTTTATTCCTACATATGTTTCAAAGGATTACAACATGTGTGATCCATAGGGATCTTTGATATTAAAATTGTAACCTTCTCATCAGGGAAAGCATGGGGATCATCTTAAACGTAAGACATTATGACCGATTATGAAAACAATAGATGGATAAGGTTATGACTTGATTCATTTGAAAAAAAAACCGTTAGAGAATTGGACGCTGCCGGATAGTGGGTTGGACAACACAATCCTTTGAAACATATGTAGGAATAAAGTATGCAATTATAACATGCGTTTTCTCCAATCCTTAAATTCTTATATATATCTGTATATATATACATGCATATCTACATATATATGTATATATACATGTATATATATACATACATATACAATATATATATATATATATATATATATATATATATATATATATATATATATATATATATATATATATATATATATATATATATAAACACACATACGTATACATACATACACACGTACATATTCATGCTCGCGCGCCTATACACGTAAGTCCGCAATAGTACAGAGACAAACCGCAAATGCGAAACCATACAAATATATGTATGATTATGAAAATTAGAAGCATGTAAATACATTAAATACACCGATTTATATATGAATATAAGAAACACTTGAGACGCTCATCAATGCAAAGGTATTTAAAATTTTAGTGAAGAAGTATTAACAAATTCGATAAGATATATATAAAAATGGAAGGCTCTATGTATATTAAACTATATATGAATATTAAATGTATAAAATTTGGATTATACTAGTTGTGTGATGGTTACAATAACACAAATAGCGAATAAAGTTTATGTAACTTGAGTTACACTCTTACTTCTTCTGAATATTAACATTAATATTGATATATATATATATATATTAGTCCAGAGGGAAAGTATTTTCTATGACCCGGTTTGGGGCCTTTAGGCTATCAGAAACGATGGTGGCCGGTAACGTTACCTTTGAAGTGTGGCCTGACTAATATAAAGCTTTAGATTCTGATGGATAGAACACTAAAAACTTACATTGTGTCTATGATGTTGGTAAGCTATGTAATGAAACGTGTAATGTTGTTGAACAAGAGTGCATTCGGAATGCTATTTGGATGCTTGTTGTGATGTTGTTTAGGATTGTTTTGATTAGTGAACCAAATTGTTTCGAGGGTGTGTGCGTGTGAGATTTAATGGTTTGCATGTTGTGTAATAGAAGTTGTTTGTGCGACAGGGCTGGACCTTTAAATTACAAGTAAAATGTTCTTCACACGATTCCATAATTGCTTCCGTCTGTCCAGTTTCACTTGTAATGTATGGTGAGATCGGAGTCCATAGAAATGTGGAAAATGACACTTGCTCAAGATGCCACGCATCCAAATCAAATGCAGGAGCTCACGACTCCGAAGCAAATTTCTGAACTATTCCGTGATAATGCACCTAAATACATACATACATTCATGTATATAAATGTGTCTGTCTATCTGTGTCCTTATATAAGGAGAGAGGTTGAAAATGCATACGTACATCTCTCTCTCTCTCTCTCTCTCTCTCTCTCTCTCTCTCTCTCTCTCTCTCTCACCCTATACACACACACACACACACACACACACACACATATATATATATATCAAAGAAAAAGAAAATGGAGATTGGGAAGTTAATAATTTTTTATTATTAATAGCAAATTAATCATCTTTAATTAATCATGATATATATATCATGACCTGGTCCCTTCCAATCTTCGCTGCTGACAATATTAACAAATACCGATCAACTAATTTTACGTTAGATGTATCTTTTGCTTGTAATATATTTGTAGATTTTGACTATCCATGCAGATTTTCCTCTACTCATCACTTGGATATTATCAGTCGATCGACCTATATGAATTCACTATTGTTTTTGCAATGATAACTATTCCTGCCTTCTGTAGAAAGCAAACCTATTTGGAAGAGATAACAATCCACCTATTTCTTGACTTCTGATGCCTTTCAATGCAGGAAGATAAAATTGTAAGCTCTCCTTGACTGAATTTGAACGCAGAGCATAAAACAATGTAATAATTTATAGCGACATATTTTACCGTGCTCTACCAAACCTTCAATTCGATGCTATTATGAATATAATGATTTCTCCCGGGGTGTATTACTGTTACTTATTACATCTATCCCATCAATACGACACCAGCAATTGTTGCATTTTAAATTCAAAACTAAGACCTAAATATTGTAGGATTTTTCATCTGGCTTCCGCTTCCATTCTGTCGTTTTATCCCTTTACTTGTGTAGAATAATGATTTTTAACATTGACTCAAAGCTAAACATTTTAGTGGGCGACGTGTTTTCGATCCAATCAACTTCAATACCCACTAATAGTGTAGTATATACTTAAATTGATGAAAGGTAAAATCGATTGCATTAAGTTTGAACTGAGCTGTATATAAATTCCTAACGATTTTTATACAGCGATCTTTCGGTACCGTTTACTCCACCGACGACCCCCTGACTAAATATAACAAAGGAGAAGTAAGCATATGTTTAATATAGTTTTGAAAATTCCATTATTTTTCTTTATTTCTTGAGTTATTTTCTCCGAAATCTCATTAAATTTTCTTCCTTCAACAAAGAAATAGATATTTTTATTATTTTTTTTTCATTTCATTTTACTAACATTGTATATAAATAGTTCTTTCTATTGAAAAAAAATACTTTTATTAAAAAAATTCATTGTTTTATTCGTTAGTTTGAAATATCTATTCTTATTTTTCTCATGTCACGTAAAATGATTCATTAGGAATGTAAAATTGAATACGTAAAAAATTGGAACAAAATAGGATCGTTATATATTTTTACAACCACCTGAGACTGTATCAGATATTCTTGGATCTGGAAGAACATTCTAGAAGAAAATTATTCAAGCAATGAAGAGATAAAGATGAACACTAATATAACTAGTGGTTTATCAAGCAAGTAGACTTGAAAACCTGTAGTTATTACCTTATTTCGTTTTTTGAGTAACATATTTTTTGTTATCTTATAAGCATGATATGTTTCGGATTATATTTTATTTTGTATTTGTGGCTCTAATTCTTGGTGATCTTACGCTAAATTTACATCTCACATGGAAATGAAAGTTTTAATAATATTCTATTTTCTATCGAATCAATGCACTCAGCTCAATTTTGTCGTAAATATTACTTTAATTAATTTTCATCGGTTGCTGCCCTCGCGGATTGAAGAACTCTCAACAAAATCAGAAATAAATTATCTTAAAATATCTTTAATCGTAACGTGACATTCTTTTGGATTATAACCGACATAAGCGACACGCTTTTCTGCCCTGCAGTCAAAAAAGTTTTTATGGCTTCTATTCATCAATATACAACACTTCTGCACATGCTGTCTTCTTTTGTGATTACAACACGGAACTCTAATTTATTGCTTAAAAACTCTAACAAACAAACCAAAAAGTAAAACAAGACGAAAAAATTACAAAATGGCAAAATAACGCATCTCTTCTACTCTAAGAATAAAATGAAAATGCTACTGCATTTTTGTATTTCAGATTTCCGAATTAATGAACCCGTGCAGGTTAAAAAATAATAAACGTTCAGATTGGGATCTCTCACTACACTTGCCTGATTTTGAATAACTTTACTAACTCACTTGATATATTTTCTTGAACTTTCCCCAACGCCTAACACCGCCCAGTTAAGATAACAATTCTTAATATAACAATTCTAAAACAACGCATTAATCTCATAGCAGCTCTAAGTTCACAATTTGGATTGTTGTATAGTATCGTAAAGTCCTCATATATAATCAAAATAAATTGTAAAACATTCTGAGAACTTCATAGAATATTATTCAAGGATGATATTTAATAGGATTTCTCCGAACCCTGAAATGTCATATCTTACTCAAGCAGACAATAGCTATCGAAACCCTACTATCTTCAACTGCTCAGACACACAGATGCAATAAAGTTTGTATGAACAGTTTTAATAAGATATATTTCGTCACAAACCGGAGCTGTGTGTATATGTGTATGTGTATGTATGTGTGTGTGTGTGTGTGTGTGTGCATCCCTTTGTTCAACATGTTATAACAGAAATCGTTGCATTCAACGAGTGCAGGTTGACCAGTGGATAATGTATGGACACAACCTGAGAGGTAGCTGGTTCGACTCGTATCAGTAGCAGTGAATTGTGTCCGCAACCAAAATATTTAAATACGATATGATAGATAATTTTTAAAAATTAGGTGCACATGCTTGATACAAACAGTCACTATTAAGTGGTGATCCTGAAAAATACTGTGTTAACTGGTGCTGAGTCGAAATTCTCCCAAATGCATAGCTTTAAGATGAATGGCTTTCATCAAGCTTACTTTTTATTGTTCATAATAAGCTACATACAAATCGAGTCTTCAATGATGTTTTTACCAACTGGCTCAGGAAATCGCCATTATCGCGAGGCTTGGATATGATTATTAGATTTTCAGTAATTCTTGGGATGATATAGTATGTTAAAATATATTTTTTATCTGATGTTTATTAATCTCTGAATCTTTTATTCTTTGCAGTCATTAAACTACATTCATGCTGGGGCACTTATAGAGAAATATTAGTCAAACTAATCGAGCCAAGTACTTGCTTTCTTTTAAAGCCTGATACTTATTCTATCGGTGTCTTTTATTTGGACGCTAAGTTACGGGGACGTGAATACGACAACACCGGTTTTCGATTGGTGGTGGGGGGACAAACACAGACACAAACATGCACATATACATATAAATACATACATACACACACGTGCATATATATATATATGTGTGTGTGTGTGTGTGTGTGTGTGTGTGTGTGTGTGTGTGTGTGAAGGCGTATGGTTCAGTCGTTAGAGTGTTGAGCTTACGATCGTGAGGTTGTGAGTTCGATTCCCGGATCGGGATGTGGGTTGTGTTCTTGAGCAAGACACTTTATTTTACGTTGCTCCAGTTCATTCACCTGTCGAAATGATTTGTGACGTCACTGGTGCAAAACTGTTTCGGTCTTTGCCTTTACCTTGGATAACATCGGTGGCGCAGAGAGGGGAGGCTGTTATGCATAGGTGACTGCTGGTCTTCCATAAGTAACCTTGCCTGTATATGGGCTTCGGAAGGTGTATTTGTGTGTGTGTGTGTGTGTGTGTGTGTATGTATGACGGGCTTCTTTCACTTTCCTTTATCCAAATCCACTCAAAAGTCCCTGGTCGGCCCGAGGCTGTAGTAGAGGGCACCTGACCAAAGTGTCACGCCGTGGAACTGAACTCGGTACCAATAGGTTGAGAAGCAAACTTTTTACCACTTCAAGAGTACAAACTTGTAGGTTTAGTCGAACAATTCGACCTCATACTTATTTTTGACTTTAGTACTTATTCTACCGTTTTTTAATGCCGAACAGGCATATATCCGGAAACTGTGTGGAAGTCCGTCGTTGATATATATATATATATATATATATATATATATAAACGACGGGATTTCACATAGTTTCCGTGAAGAAATCTCACTCACAAGGCATTTGTCGGCGCCGGACTTTAGTAGAAGTGACTTGTCTCAGGTGCGACCTACTTGCGAAGCGCTTTTTTTTAAACATATAGCTATGCCTACAACTATA
>NC_142936.1:64809268-64884268 GCF_046866305.1 Octopus bimaculoides | reverse complement strand
CGATTTGTGTGTTTTTGTTCACGTTGTTGCATTTCACTCAGCTGTAGAAATGAACTGCGACGTCACTGGTGCTAGGAAAACGGTTGAATGGAGAGGGGAGACTGGTATGCTTGAGTGACCGCTGGTCTTCCATAAACAACTTTGCATGGACTTGTGCTTCGAAGGGTAACTTTCAAGGTGCAATCCCATGGTCCTTCATGATCGGTGGGTGCCTTTACCCTTTAACCCCCCATAAGTGTGTTGGGAATTATCAGGGAACAGATATATTTTGTCAACATTAGAAAATAAAGCAGTCTGCCGATTAAGCGAATTTGATATTGTAGGTTTCTGTCCACCCGTGTTATGGATGTTCCCACAATTCCATACGGGTGGTGGAAAGAGTTGGAGTTGACGAAGCATCGAAGAATAATAGGGCGATAATGGGGTGACCAGGGAGTAATTTTCAATGTTGGACTCTCAGGTTTAAAAGGTAGTCTTTAAAATCTGTCAGTAAAAAGTTAATGGAAACAGGAACAAAGAAAAAGCAAAAAAAAAAAAGCCACCAAAAAACAAACAAAAACAAAACAAAAAGTTCAATAATGAAACTGGTCATAAAATTTACAATAGAATTCTCTAAAACCACGAAATTTATGACATTGAACAAACAACGTCTACTACAAAAATAACAACGGCAAGGACAGCAGAAACAACGAAATGAAAAGGATATATATATATATGTATGTATGTGTTCGTAACTGTGTGAAATAAAACGGAGTCGCAATTACAGTTGTCAAATAGGAAATGCTTTATTAAGAGAAAATGATCACTCCCTCTCTTTCTCTCCCTTCCTCTCTCTCTTCCTCTCTTTCACTCTCTGTCAACATATATGTGTGTGCGATGGGGGTGTACGTATGTATATATATATATATATATACATAAATATCTATATCTATACATAAATATACACATATATATATATACATATATATATATATATATATATATATATATATATATATATATATATATATATATATATATATATATATATATATATATATATATGCATATATATATATATATATATATATATATATATAGATATATATATATACATATATATGTCTATACATAAATATACACATATATATATACATATATATATATATGTGTGTGTGTGTGTGTATATGCACATATACATGTATACATATATGTATATGCATATATATATATACATCTATGTGTGTGCGTGTGTGCGTGTGTATATATATGACTATATATATATAATATATACACATATATATATGTATATATATATGTGTATATATATATATATATATATATATATATATATATATATATGCATATATATATATATATATATATATATATATATATATATATGCATATATATATATATATATATATACACACATATATATATACATATATACATGTGTATATATTATATATATATAGTCATATATATACACACGCACACACGCACACACGCACACATATATGTATATATATATATATGCATATACATATATGCATACATGTATATGTGCATATACACACACACACACATATATATATATGTATATATATATGTGTATATTTATGTATATATATATATATATGTATATATATATATATATATATATATATATATATATATATATATATATATATATATGTATATATATATATATATATATATATATATATATATATATATATATATGTGTATATATAGTATATATATGTGTATATTTATGTATAGATATATATATATATATGTATGTATATATATATATATATATATATATATATATATATATATATATATATATATATATATATATATATATATATATAAATATATATATATACGCGTATATATACATATATATACACAGACACTCGTATATATGCATATGTGTGAAAGTGTGTGTTTGTGTACATCTAAGCATGTTGTCTAAGCATATATCTTTATTTATATATCTATATTTATATATATGTTTGTTCATATATACATACGTACACCCCCATCGCACACACATATATGTTGACAGAGAGTGAAAGAGAGGAAGAGAGAGAGGAAGGGATAGAAAGAGAGAGAGTGATCATTTTCTCTTAATAAAGCATTTCCTATTTGACAACTGCAATTGCGACTCCCTTTTTATTTCACACAGTTGCTCTCTTGAGTTTGTTGTTTTAGGTTAAATGTAAGAAATTCTTGCTATTTCTGTAAATGATAACTTGACTTTCGTTCTGAGTAAAAAGACAAACTTTAGAATTTGCTTTAAATACAGGCTTGACCCAATAGACTCACATAGTGATTGATATAAGAATTATTACAAAGGTACTGTTGCGAATTTATGATTTAGAATCTCTCTCAAGATGTTTTTTTTTAATTATAAAATATCTTCTTATTTAGCAATAGGAGTTGCAGTCTTATATAGATCAGAATTACACGGGGATGTTTTGGGGATTTTTCCATATTTTATTACTATCCCACATTTCAAAACCCTCGGGGGCCGACTTTCTTTAAAATTAAAACTTTGTAATCCATATTTTTTCAAACATCTACCCATCCCCTAATCGCACCTTCAGAACAGAAGCTATCACTAGTTGCTTCCTGTTTTTTTTGATATTTTTCGTCATGTTGTCGTATTAAAAGATTTGTAATCTGTATTTTGATAGAAAAGTTTTGAAAAAAAAACAAAACAAAAAAAACTAGTAAGTCGGAATTGCTCTGTTTTTTATTCTGTTTTGGTTTTTCGATATTCTAACCATGAAAATCAAACAGAATATGTGGAACTATGAATTCTTTTCTCTAAAAATGTGCATTGAAAGTTTCCCAATGTGGAATGCTACAACAATGAAGCTGTGTTGTGTAATATAATTAGAACGACCAAATCTAGATCAGTTAGATGAGATCCCTGTCCCAAGTAATAAATGTCTGTTTCTTGCTTGTTTACTTCATCGAAGATTAACGTTTCATTCAAGACCCGTTATTTGCAACACTACTGGAAGCAGTTACAAATGAGGACTCAGTATTTGCTATTGGAGCAATGTGACATCATCGATGGTAGGTTGTCGTCGCTGATTTACCAGTTTATTGAAAATGGTATGTTTAGAGTTTTTACAGCTTGCTGTGTAATCTACAGACTGCAAATACCCTTAGTGGTAGATTGAAGTTGTTGAGCACTTTAAATAAACAAATAACTTCACGTTTCCTTTGGTAAAACAGTTATTGAATTCTTACAAAAATGTAATTCTATCCGTTGGGATGAACTAAGACACATCAAGTATGATATTGCTTATATGGCAGATATATTCACAAAGTTCAATGAAATTAATTTGCAACTGCAATGAAATTTGGTCGAAAATCGACTCAAGTAAAAGCAGATCTCTCCACATTTCAGTGTAAGTTACAATTATCCAAATATGGCAAGTCGCCTTAGTTCTTCCAGTTACCGAGACATTCTGAACTGGAGAAGGAAAATTGGATACGAGAAGATGGAACCAAGTGTATTGTTTACATAGGAATGACCTGCACAGAGACGTTTCTGACAGATTTCAGGATATTTATTTTTGCTTAAAATACAAATATAGGTAATTTCTAAATATCAGCAATGCCGAAACAGGCTGTAAGCTAATGAAGTTCATAAGATAGCTGTTTATTCCTTTCTCATCTCGTTTCTCACTACCGTTATATGATCGACTAACGCTTCGTTCAGATATACGTATATTGAGATCTCTCCCAGGTCATTAGTATCGTAATGGTTAAGCGATACACGTACACTCATACATTACATATATACATGTATATGCATATACATACATATATATATATATATATATATATATATATATATATATATATATATATATATATATATATATATATATATATATATATATATATATATATATATATATATATATATATATATATATATATATATATATTTATTTATATACATATATAGATATGCAGGGCAGGGAATCGTCAATTAGTAATAAAATTAATAATTAACAATTTTGCCGGGTAGCTCAGTATGAAAAAACCTTTTCGGTAAAAAACATTGATAATCATAAATATATAGGGATTGACAGTAACCTGCTTCTCCAACATACTGAGAATTCAGAAATAGCAGCCAAAGAACTACTGATTCCCAAACTACAAATTATTACTCTAAATTGATAGCGATATTTTTGATACACACAGAACAATAAACAGTAGAGAAGAGTAAAAAAACCACCTGCCTTTAGTTAATTTAGTACGATCGTTTCATAGTTAAGAGTAAAGAATACTCTATTCTGATCTTCAGCTAAATATTCTAATAAATTTGTTAACAATATCGCTATCAATTTGCAATAATAATTTGTAGTTTTGGAATCAGTAGTTCTTTGGCTGCTATTTCTGAATTCTCAGTATGTTGGAGAAGCAGGTTACTGTCAATCCCTATATATTTATGATTATATTTATATACATATATATACGCATATATATATATATATATATATATATATATATTCATACACACGGAAACACACACACACATATATGTGTATATTTCTGTATACACACATGCATACATACATACACACATTCATACACACGCATAGACACATACACAAACACATATGCATTTGTATGCATATTAATTATCTAAATATCACAAGCGCTACGCATTATTTTGAAGGTATTTTCGGCTCGGTTTTGATTTTTTACTCCCACATAAATAATATGGTTTATACTTGTACATTTCTTCCTTTAAGGAATTAAAATATTGGAACATATTACTTTTTGTCTTATCAATTTTAAGCAGAGATGTATCTTCATCATTTAACAAAAACAGTTTTATTTCATTGAATTTGTTACTGAAGCCAAATGCGCCAGAAACTAAAATTTTCTTTCAAGATCAATTTTGAAAGATTAAAATTTCCTAAAAAAATTACATATAATAATTGTTGGTTCTTTTGCAGAGAAATTTCTATCTGTATTTTATTTTTGATATTTGAAATATATTAAGTAGAAATCAAATGCAATTACTAGCAAAACAACCAAGAACAAAAGGAATTTTATTTTGTTTAATTGACAATAAATTTTGACAGAATTGAGAACATTTAAAGAACAACTATGTGTTTCACTGCATATTTTTTATAATCATTATTTTTATATCATATACAACTGAAATATTCATATATCGAAATGTATACGACTGCATAAATTTTCCTTAGATTTACAAAATGTATCAACGTACAGACGCATTTATTTTATATTACATATCACATTTTTGAACAATAAACTCGCTTGTAATAGGTTACCTGCAGACCAATCAATGACCTTTGTTTCACTCTATTTCTGGAGGAGAGTGAGGGTGCTTGGCTTATTTCTTATGAAATAGAATGATACATACATACTTACATACATACATACATACATATATATATATGTACATACATACATACATACATACGTACATACATAACACACACACGCACACACACATATACAAATATGTGCATGGATCAGAGGTTAGAGCGTCGGGCGCACAATCAAGAGGCAGGGAGTTCGATACACGGACGTGCTTGTGTGTTGTGTTCTTAAGCAAGACACTATTTCGCGTTGCACCAGTTCATTCAGCTGTAGAAATGAGTTGCGACGTCACTCATGCCGTGCTGTATCGGCTTTTGCCTTTCCCTTGAATAATATCGGTGGCGTGGAGAGAAAGTGGCTGGTACGCATGGGCTAATTCTGGTCCATAAATAACGTTGCCTGGATTCTGCCTCGAAGGGTAACCTTCTAGGTGCAAACCCATGATCATTCATGCCCCTATACATACATACATACATACATACATACATGCATACATACATATAGACATAGTATACATACATACACACACACCCACACCCACACCTACACACACACACACACACACACACACACATGATCACGTGATCGTGATTTCAATTCCTGGTCCGTGTGGCGCGTTGAGTTCTTGAGTAAAACACATTCTCTCCCGTTCTTCGGCCATCACTTTGACACCTGAAGTATTGTACATCGTCACCTGTTCAAGGGACGTTGATTTGATGGAGGGAGGGATCTAATGTACAGAATATATATTTGATCACTATAAACGAATTATTTAGAATGGTTGCTCAGTAAGCCCACCTCCCTTGTACTACGAATATACCATCATTTCTGGTGACACGAGAGATGATAAAAACGTGTTTGTAACACGGCGAAGACATTATATTGTAATTGTACGAGACTTTTGTTGAAAAGCTCTCATATATATATGTGTTTATCTATACTATATATAAAACAGAGATGTGTGTATAATCGCTTATCACGTGAAAACGGCTTCACTATTTACTTCCATACTTCTGATACATGAATAATTTGACCTCGGATAAATCTTAGGCTCTTCATTTGATTTTTTTAAATCTCCAATTAAAAATAAATAATATTGCTTTATATTTAAGATTCACTTCTTTAAAAAGGTTTCTCAATGTCAACTTCCGGTACGGACGTGAAAAAACTGCGACGTCTCTCACTCTCTACTTTTAATGTTCGCTTTCTGTAAACAACTACGATCAATTACTGAAACATATTTACGAAGTTCATAAATTTAAATATTCCGTACAAGATAGTTTTTAACGTGCTTTTATTTATACGATTTTCGGGCGTTCCATGTTCATCTCATTTATTCTTTGCAATGTTCTCTCTCTCTCTCATTATTTCCGTAAATAAATTTTCTATTATTATTTTTTTTGGCACGCCGTGTTCAGCTCTATGTATTCGTAGTGAATCACACACTCACATGTGTGTTTCTGTATGTGTGTGAGTGAAGGGGTGTGTTGTGATGTCTACGTACATACATAAATACATATGCATACATCTTTTCTGTGTGTATATCTGCACGTGTGTGTGTGTGTGTGTGAGAGAGAGAGAGAGAGAGAGAGAGAGAGAGACAGACAGACACAGAGATGTTTCAGTGACTCTCTCTCTCTCTCACACACACACTCACACATACGTACAAGAAATGTATGACTATTTATGTATGTACGTATAATTGTCGACACACCCCTTCACTGGCTCTGTCTCTCTCCCTCTCTCTCTCTGTCTCTATCTCTGTCTGTCTGTCTGTCTGTCTGTCTAACTCTCTCTCACGTACACACACACACGCGCACGCGCGCATACACACGTGTGTCTTTGTAAATATGTTTGTATATATTTATGTATGTGTGTGTTTGTAAGAGACAGAGTGTGAGTGAGTCAAGGGGTGTGTTGTCATATGCATCCATCATTTTTGGATGTATGTGTGCGTGTGTATGTGTGTGAGACAGAGTGAGAGAGCGGTGTGTATGTAGTACTAGCAGAGGCACCCGGCGTTGCTCGGGAATGAAATTATTGTTTATATACTTGAAGAAAAAAAGGCAAAATATGCTGTATAGAAATTTGAAAGGACATTCTGTGGATGGACTCTCAGATGAATGATGGCTGGGCGCCTCTCATGAATGGGGAAAATTGAAGATATGCCAAAAAGCCTCATTGGTACTTGGAAACTTTTACGAAAATTAAAATGGGGATTAAATGAAAAAAATGATTTACGTGAATATCCTCACAAGAATAATTGAAATAAATGGCGATTGTGGAACCCCCCACTCACGCACACACACGCGCGCGCATACACACGTGTGTCTTTGTAAATATGTTTGTATACATTTATGTATGTGTGTGTTTGTAAGAGACAGAATGTGAGTGAGAGAGAGAGAGCTTTGTTGACATGTATACGTACATGCATAAATATACATACATCTTTGGATGTATGCATATGACAACACAGCCCTTGACTCACTCACACTCTGTCTCTTACAAACACGCACGCACGCGCATAAACACGTGTGTCTTTGTAAATATGTTTGTATACATTTATGCATGTGTGTGTTTGTAAGAGACAGAATGTGAGTGAGTCAAGGGGTGTGTGTGCGCGTGTGTATGTGTGTGAGACAGAGTGAGAGAGCGGTGTGTATGTAGTATTTACTCTCTCTCTCTCTGTCTCTCATACACACTCACACACACTCTCACACACAAAATAGAGAGTGAAGCTTTTTGCCGTTGTTACGTCAATACCGGAAGTTGACATTGAGGAACCTTTTTAAAGAAGTGAATCTTAAATATAAAGCAATATTATTTATTTTTAATTAAAAATATCAAATGAAGAGCCTAACATTTATCCGAGGTCAAATTATTCACGCATCACAAGTATGGAAGCATTTGGTGAAGTCGATTTCACGAGAAAAGCGATTACACACACATCTCTGTTTTATATATAGTATAGATTTACTCTCTCTTTCTCTCTCTCTCTCTCATACACACGCACACACACACACACACACACACACACACAAAGATGTATGCATATTTATGCATGTACGTATACATGACAACAAACCTCTCTCTCTCTCTCACTCGTTCTCTCTGTCACACACACACACACACACACACACACACACACACACTTGCATTTCATCTGATGTGTGATACTCTGTGTGTGTGCGTGCGCGTGCTTGTGTGCTTTCGTGCGTGCGTGATGGGTTCCATAATCGCAATTTATTTCAATTACTCTTGTGAGGATATTCACGTAAATCATTTTTTTCATTTAATCCACATTTTAATTTTCGTAAACGTTTCCAAGTACCAATGAGGCTTTTTGGCGCATCTTCAATTTTCCAATTCATGAGAGGTGCCCAGTCATCATTCATCTGAGAGTCCATCTACAGAATGTCCTCAGATTTCTATACAGCATATTTTGCTTTTTTCCTTCCAGAGCAACCCTGGGTTGCTCTGCTAGTATATATATATATATATATATATATATATATATATATATATGTGTGTATATGTACAAAATAGCAGGTAAGTACATGAATGAAGTTTGGAAGCATCAATATTTAAGGAGAGAAATAGTTGAATAAATGATTGGATAAATAAGTAAATGAATAAATAAATAAATAGATAAATAAATAAATGCCATGGTACTTAAAAGGAATAACAGAACGGCTGCTGATTTAAAAAGAATGGTGAAACAAACCCAAGCTGATAGTATTTTGATAGTGATTGTGGTATTGGTGAATAAATATATATATATATATATATATATATATATATATATATATATATATATATATATATATATATATATATATATATATATACCCATTCCCTCACCGATGTTAACATCCTTGATCGGCATACATTCAAAACAAGACAAGCCTCCTTTCGCTAGATTATTTTGTTGAGTCAAATGCTTTGCAGTATTTTGCTAACTTATTTGTTCTATCCGTCAAGTTACAACTAAAATTGCCTAGCATTCAATGTAGAATTCATCGTGTTGTACCCTTGGAAACTACTTTTCCGCCACGTCTTTGATCCCACGTTGATACAATTCCTTGTCCTCCCAGACGATAAATGAATCTCCCACCTCTCCATGATCGGTGAAGCGTCGCGAACGTAGTAATAATTCAAGGGAGATATCTTTCCGCAACCCTAATGTGAATTAGCAATGGTTACGCTAGAGCCAGCTTTCGGACCATATTGCCAACCATTAGCATTTTGAACACAAGATAATTCTCTGCGTCTGGTTGAATTATGAGGGGATAATTTACTACTAATTCGTTACAGACGTTCGCATCATCGATGCTAAACTGTACTCCGAACAGCTGGAACAGATGTATGCTACTGTGCAGCGAAAATGCCCGGCATTGTTTAACAAAAAGCGAGCTCTTCTGTTGTATCATACCTTTTCGAACGACCCGGAATGAATTCTAGAAACTTGATGGAATCGAACTGACCCCACAGCCAGCATATAATCCAATTACCTAACCGCTAAGTTACGGTTCAAACCGATACTGATTCTCAAGCAGCCATTGGGAACAAACAGAAGGATAATGGCACACCCATAAATATATACCTATATATACGATGGTTTTAATTCAGTCACCAATGGATAATAACAAAGCTTTAGGTAGCTTGAGGCTAAAGTAGAAGACACCTGGCCAAAGTACCACGCAGTGGGACTGAGACCAAGGACATGTGGTTATGAAGCAAACTTCTTACCGCATAGCCACGTCTGCACCTTGTAACTCTGAATTTCACTTGTGGCTGCACAAGATCTTGAGGCAAGTTATTGCTGAATATCGAGGGGTTTGTCCATCTATATATAGGTTTCCTGTTATAGGAAATATATAGGAGGGAAAAGAAGAAGCAAAAAGAAGAAAAAGAAAAAAAGAAAAGAAAGGAAAGTAACAATGAAAGTAGAAAAAGAGAGAAAGGAGAGAGTATAAACAAAGAAAGAAAAGGAAGAAAAGGGGGAGCAAAAAGAGAGGACAGAAAGAGGAAACGAAGGGAGTATTTTGGCAAGAGAGAATAAAATAGGATGGGCGTGTAGCAGAATCGTGAAAGAATGCAATGGAAAAATAACAGGTAAGTAGATGAATGAAGTTTGGAAGCATTAATATTTAAGGAGAGAAATAGATGAATGAATGATTGACTACATAAATAAATGAATAAATAAAAAATGATATGGTACTTAAAAGGAATAACAGAAAACGTATTTAATATATCATAATATTAACTTATCTTTATAATATCTAACTGTATGTTTATATACGCTTAAACCGCTTTGAATTTGGCGCTCTTTAAACGGGAGTAAATTGTGGAGGCTCTAGAGGAGAAACGAAACCTGACTGGTTAAATTACAAAATCAGATTATTTCAATCAGTGAGTTTTATTTCGCTAGGGTAAGATGCTGTGGCTTGCCGCTCGCGGGCCATTTAAACAGCTCATATGTTTAGTGATTTTGTGTGGCTATCCGAGTTATATTTTTAGCTCTTATTTCTAGCAATTGTAGCTTCTATGTTGTACCCTTATTTATGTATTAAACCTTTTGGTTTTTAATTGTTTTAGCCACCTATATTATAACGTATTTAGTATATCATACTATTAATTTATCGTTCTACTTTATCATATGTGTATACATGTAAGTGTGTTTATATATATATATATATATATATATATATATATATATATATATATATATATATATATATATATATATATATATATATATATATGTATATATATATATATATATATATATGTATATATTCTCTTTTACTCTTTTACTTGTTTCAGTCTTTTGATTGTGGCCATGCTGGAGCACCGCCATTTAGTCGAGCAAATCGACCCCAGGACTTATTCTTTAGAAGCCTAGTACTTATTCTATCGATCTCTTTTGCCGAACCGCTAAGTTACGGGGATATAAACACACCAGCATCGGTTGTCAAGCGATGTTGGGGGACAAACACACACATACAAACATACACACACACATACATATATATATATATATACATATATACGACAGGCTTCTTTCAGTTTCCGTCTACCAAATCCACTCACAAGGCTTTGGTCGGCCCGAGGCTATAGTAGAAGACACTTGCCTAAGATGCCACGCAGTGGGACTGAACTCGGGACCATGTGGTTGGTAAGCTAGCTACTTACCACACAGCCACTCCTACGCCTATAAATATATGTATGTGTGTGTGTGTGTGTGTGTGTGTGTGTGTGTGTGTATACACATTTGTAGTTGTAAATATATATATATATATATTTATATATACTTCTATATACAATCATACACACACATACACATATATATTCTTTATTTTTAAATATATATTTCTTTATTACACATATACATATACGTCAGGCTTTGTTAATACTGATAATATACTGAAATATCAAATAATGCAAATTCATTTAATTAAATACTGCAGTTAATTTCATAATAATTTTGATCATGGAGATTTTGCAGTTAAAAAGAATCAATTATGCAAATCAAATGTTTTGAAAAAAAATATATGCATAACACTGTATGCAATAGTTTCATTCTCTACTAGCATGTTCTGAATTTATTTCAAATTCATGTCTCACTTAATACTGCAGCCTCTCGTTGTAAATCAGTTTATATATTTGAACGTTTATACAAGATTTTTATCTTAGAGAAATATACACCGGATATATTTTACAGTTTTGTTGCAAATGAAAAATGACAGTTGACCCTAAAGTGGTTAGTCAACAAGCGGAAGGTTAACAGCAAATGATCGTACACAGTAAGTAGTGTGTATCAACATTCTCGTGCTTTAAAAATAAATAAATAAATAAAATAAAATAAAATAAAATAAAATAAAATAAAAAGATGTAATGTTAGGGTCAAAGACCAAGGAAAGAGTCTACTGAGATGGTCAATTCTGCCAAGTGGTATTGGCATTATATAGAATACATTTATCAAGCTTAGATATTTCTTTTTATGAAAAAAGAAAAAGGAGTGATGCCTTTCATTTCTATGACAGGTATCAAAATCAAGAAATTTCTAGAAACAATCGATTTATTCGTGCAAAAGAAGTAGAGCAATAAACGGGTTGAAGACACACCGACAAAAGTAACGCGATATAAATCTCTAAAGATATGCTACTTCAAAAAGCGTATAGTAAACAAATTCATTTTCCTACACTTAAAGAACTCCTCGAGGCTATTCAAGACGAAAAGAATATTAATATTCTCTATTTATTCTAGTTATTTAATAGTGAAATATTATCCTCTATTATTATTTAAGACGTCGCACAGTATCCATTATCATGATGTTGCTGAATGAAGATATTGCGTCTACCGGGTTTTATACAGTCTGTCAAGTCACAACAAGGATCTCAGACAGACAGCACTTAATGCAATATGCGCGCAGTTCTAAGTAATGCCGATCTCTGCAATACACCTAGATTGTAGGGCATTTCTAAAGTTTCTAGATGTTTCTTCATGTAAGGTGGTATTGAACACAATGCTCCGGTAACTATAAGGATAACCTTTATGTTTGAGTCTCGTAACTGCCACATCTTGGCGATCTCAAATCTCCTGTCTCCATATTTATCAATCTTTTCTCTTTCTTTCGTTATACTATGTTGATCTGGCACTGCCACATCGACTATGAGGCACTTTTGTTTGTCCCTTATAATGTTTACTATATCCAGCCTTCGGTTCTCTAACACCTTGTCCGTCTGGAAGTGAAAGTCCCAGAGGATTTTGCCTTACTCTTTTCGTCCATTAACTTTTCCGGTGTATGTTGGCACCTATTATTATTATTATTATTATCATCATTATTATTATTATCATTATCATTATTATTCTTTCTTCTTTCATTTTTGATTCCATTCCTTTCCGAGTGTCTTCCTGACACCTAGGGCAAAGAAACTCAGTACATACATTGGTTGGCCATTAAACTCAATAGACCAGATTGTTCATTTTCAAAATTATATGAAGTTACGTGTGAAACCAGTCTAGGTAGGAAAATATTGCGGGAAACCCACCAGAATGAATATTGATGAAAAAATAAAGAACAAAAGTAATAAAGCGAAAAGTGCAGTAGAAGACTGAAAAATAGGTTTGAGAAGGAGACGCAGACACCAACAAATCGCCACACACCCACACACCCTGCAGCAACATAACAAGCACCTCAACATACAAATCCCGACCAACAATATGAACAGCTCTCTCGAGGCATCACTAATTACACGGCTATAGATATAAACTACTTAATAAAACATTAAAAATACACAGACAACATTATTCTAAGTGATTACATCGCTCCACCGCATAACATCCCTGTTCATATGAAAATTATAAAAGCAACGCAGCAACATTACAGCAAATAGAAAGCAAAATATCCCAAAGGAATGGGATATTTCTGTGGAACCAGAAACAAAAAGCGCTACATTAAATACTTGCAGAGACACTCATAAATAGCCAGAAGAGCAGAACACCTGTCTCTCCACAGAAATAGGGTAAGTGATTCGCTTAAAACTCCTTCTCTCTGACAAACATAGCTTTGCTCAGAATAGGCAGTATAGCAGAATAGGCATGCGGGGTGGGAGCACCTTGGAAACAGCCACCAACTTAGGTCCCTAAATACAGATGACGTGACTATCAGTGAGACTAGATTTCCCAGTCGACACGCTTTCATACCCATTTTCGGTGGACACGAGATTTATTTGTCCCCAAGTCGATGGGGGAAATGGAGTTGGGACTGCGTTGTTGGTCCGAAAATGCCTGGATTTCAAGACAAAGGTCATCTTTCTAGACCAAGAATGCAAGCTGGTGGTCCTGGATGGGAAAAGACCAGAAATTGCTTGATGTATTGGTGAACAATCAATGGCGTTGAGCATGAACATTAAAGTTGTAGTGTAGAAAAGTTAGCTGAATTGGAGGACTGGAGCTATCTGAATATTGGATAATAGTTACCTGTATCTTGATGATTCGCGCAAGGCATCAAAATACTGACATCACGACTACTGCTCACTCCTCTGTGAACACAGAAAAAGCTGTATGGCAAGATTTGGACAACTGTAACGAACACTACAAAACCAGGCTAGCAGAAAAGTACACAGCAGGTGTTCTGAATAAGTCTGGACACCGGCTCAATTCATACTCTTTTCAATTCATACTCTTACGAGAAGCTGCTACAGACTGTGGTAAATCCCTTCCAGGGGAGGATTGCTGCTGAAAGTTCATATGTATAGCAGTAGGATTCGGGTGCTTGTCTACCTACGGAGAATTCAAAAATGGTTGTTTGAAAATTTGGACAATTTCACCAGTGTCAATTTCTGGCCTCTGAATTCCACCGATTTTAATCCTACAGATTACTTTGCGTGTCCTGCAGATTAGAAAGACACCAGTCGCTCTTCTTGCAATACAAAGGTCAAGTTGATAGCCAAGACCAAGGAGGGGTTCGATGATCTTCCAAGAGAAACAGTGAGGAACGCCTGCGACAGGTTCCGGGCAGTGTTGGGTTTGTGGAGGCTGCTTATGGCGGATATTTCAGTAAATTCTTATATCTCAACCATAATCTAGTTGAATTTTTTAAAAAATACTTTATATTTGGGTGGGACATGATGGGTTTTGCATTTTATTAAAAAAGTCATTTTTTTCTCGAACATGGTGTGTGTGTGTGTTCGTTCAAATTCTGCTATTTTGGGATTGGTAAGTAAAGTATCATTTAAATATTGAAGTCGATTAATTTTGCCTCGTCTATTTTCTTTGTGAATTTTGTTTGATAGTCATACACAGAATTTGTGAGTGACACATAGAATTTGACTTAAGGATTAAATTATTGGTACACGTATCTGAAGCACCAGAATCTGTGTACCCTTCAATTTCAAGTAATCAACAGAATGCTCATCGTCGAAACTGTCGGACAACCAAATTCTGCCGGATTGACTTCCAGTGTTACTAGAATTTTTATCTGATATAAACTGTTCTGCGAATATAAACATTTTTGTATCGACATGTATAGGCTTTCCATTCTCGTGAATTTTGTTATTATTCACATTTAAATAGTAGAATTTCAAGTAATCAATCAACCAAAAGCAAGAAACTGCAGAAGGGCCTACAATTTCTGACGAAGTGACTTTTAGTGCTATTAATATTTAACCAGATACAAACTGGTCTGCGAATATAAACACTTTTGTGTGAACATGTATCGGCTTTCCTTTCTCGTAAATTTTGCTTACATCTCGAGTAAGAATAGTGACATTGCTCTAAGAAGCTCGAACACTTTACAAAGGGCATGCGTATACTTGATATATCTCTAACGTTGAACAATTTAGCAGATGCATCCTAATTTAAGTAAAGTGTTATTGATCATCGTGTAAAGTAATTTCGCTATTTCTTGGTCTAGTGCAAGAATCTTTAATTAAGAATTCTGATTCTGTGTGATTGATTGTATAGTGGAATTTTTCTCATATTAAATTCAGTTTTTGCAGTAAACTTAATATTCAGTTCAGTGATGCACTTAAGAGATATGAGCCTTTCTATAAATCCAACCGAATTTTTGACGTAAGGAAAATGAAGTTATCGAAAATTTGACTATCAATCAGATTTTTCATAAAATGTATTCTTTTAAGATTCCTCGAATGCAGATAATGTCAGATGAGCTGTGTACATTTTGCTTCGCATTTCCCGTGTTTAACCCTGAAATCTTTAATAGGTGATAGGATGAAAACAATGTCAGATAATTGGTCACTGTTCACTGAGTGACAAAATGAAGTATAACATCCGGCCTTTTGAAGAATGTTCCTTCATCCAGAGGTCATCGGTTCAATTCTTAAACGCAGCTAATTATACAGCTCGAAAATTCGAAATTTTACTTTGTAATAATATATGTCAGAAACTAAAATATACGCTGCATGATGTTTGATTAATGTTACAAAGGAATCATTAATCACTTGAAGCGTTGTCATTATTACATTCTGAATCGGTTATGTTTCAGCAGTTCAAAGGTCAGAATTAAATATGTGTCTCTTTTGTTTTCCCTCCTGTGATATCTCGAAATTTAATAAAGTACTGAAACATTTTGAACTGCTAGTAATGATTGCTTCAATTAAATCCAATACCACACACTTCAACTACACAAATACAGCTTAAAAGTTTTGGCGACACTAATAAACAAAATATCAACAACATTTATAACAATGTAAATCTTAGATTGGGCTAAGTCTATTTAAAGAGATATGATGGATTATACCGATAGTTTTAAAAGATTCGGGAGCACTTTTGCTTTGTTTCAGAGGATGAAAATTAAAGCTTACCTAAGCGGAATTTGAACTAATATAAATGGACTTTTATAGGTACTTAGTCTGGTGGTCTACCGAATCTCTCACTTTCTTTGTCTTGCGTAGCACCGATAATTTGTTCTACTTAACTTCATATCAGCCTTTCTGCAGGAAACACCTGAGTTAAGCGTGGAACTTCTATACAGTCGCTCCATTTGCTAAAAATAATTTTTTTCCTAACCTGCAGTCATCCCATCACATACTTTACTCTTAAATCAAAGACACATTGGAAAATGTAGCATTATATATATATATATATATATATATATATATATATATATATATATATATATATATATATATATTATGTCTGAAAGAAAATATATAGGATCATCATGTCTGTAACGTCTTAAATCGTAGATCTCCTCGGTCAAAATTATAGATATAAACAACAAAGCAGCCAAAGAAGTAGAAGCGATAACACTAACAAAGGTCCAGCCTCCGTTCAGACTAAAACCACAACTACACAAGATGCTCCAATAAGTAACCAAGTACAGGTGACGAGTTAAGAGTCGATTTCACTTTGAACTAGTTCATGACGGTGAGATTTCCATTTCAATGTACAGGTTTCAATGCGTATTATGTTGACTTCAGACACTAGATTAACGCACTCCTGGTCAACACTTTCAAGGGATTCTAATTGAAAATACTGAGTTGGTGCTTATTTCAGTCTGGCGACTATTTAATCAGACTCTCTCTATGGAACGGCTTATCTTTGTCATATTTTTGTAATTTTTATACACCCACACAGAGATACACTCACGCCCACACACACTTCTTGCTCATACACATACACTCAGAGGCCCACCTCACGTATGAAATGACTCATTTCTACGCCGTTTCCGTCTAATAAATTTCACGCATAGGTAAAATTTAAAAAAACAGACTTTTACTTGAAGTACCACGCAGGAAGATTGAACTTGGAAATATGTGGTATGATGCTACCATTTTAATCACAAGGCCATGCTATGTTTATCATAAAACATAAGTAGTTGCTGGAAATATTTTTGCAGATTTTCTGGAAGCATTAATGGCATCAATTTGCTGTCCAGCTATATAACACTACAGAAGCTGCAGTTAAGTACCAGACGTTTAGTCTACTGAGTGTCTTAAAAAGGATTCATATAATATATTGCATATAAATTCAATTAACTCTGCTTCTTCCTAGTAAACATTAGTTTTGTACCCAGTGAAAATAATTTGATAAAATTTACGTTTATTCCAATTTGCTTGTAATAAATCCATGAGATTTTTTTTCTACTTTTTCCTGTTTGACTAGCTCCTGTTAATTTCTTGTCTTAATGGAATTGAAGAATCCATATGACAGCTACCATGCTAACATAATATCCATTTAACTTTTAGAAAACAAAACTTTTGTTTAACAATTGGAAAACAAATATTTTATTTGACAAATGTAAAAATGTATTTATTGTTGCACAAAGAATCCATCAGAAGCATGCCAATTTTATTACTGCATGCTACAATGATAACATCATTGAAATGAAAATTCATTTTTTTATCGTTTTTTTTTTAAACAAAAAGAAAGAATATATAATTGACAGCATTTAATTTTGATTCAATAATGAAAGTTTATTTGCAATTACTAAAGGAAAATAACGTTTTAAGTACAAATAGCCGTTCGACTTTGAAAATGCTTTAACTTTTAAACACGATATTAAAAACAAATTTTCTAGAGGTGACAAGAAAATGTTACATCTGTTCACTAAACGTTTATAGCAGCAGAAAGTATAATTGTGACGCTCTTTTTAAAAATCAGAAAGACATAGAAAAGCCAATTGTGCAGGAGATAGCGAGCCGTGTGCGCGACAGACGTTCGTTAGAAGACTGAACTGATTTCACTATATTTACACTGTTATAAACATGCTTAAGACATAAATTTCAATTCCCAGTTACTTATTTTCCTTATGATAGTCCATTTTTGCAATCGGTAAAGAATAAAAACAACTTTAGCAATTAATAACGATTTCTAATTTTGGCACAATACCAGCAATTTTAAGGGAGAAGTTTATCGATTACAACGATCCAACTGGTACTGATTTGATCGACCGCAAGAAGATGAAAAGTAAAGCCGACCTCGGCGGAATTCGAAGTCGTAACGTAAAGACAGAACGAAACAGTGAAAGTTTCTTTTTCCCGGCTTGCTAAAGATTCTGCCGGCTTGCCGCCTTGAATAAACGAATATACACATGGAAGAGCAATAGATTAACGTACGGTGTGGATAACATACACCCCGCACACACACACACACACACACACACACCCAAACCCATACCCACCCCCCCACCCACCCACCCACACACACATACATACATACAAAAGTAGAACGGCATTAGCTGTAATATTTCTTTCGTTTCAGAAGGATTCAAAATTCGCGAAGAATATTGACGGTTGCGCGTCAGACACCGGTGGTTCAAGTTCATTTGCTTCCTCCAGTGACGATCACTTGAAGACATCTTGAGCGCAGCGAAAATTATTCGAATTGATATCAAATTTACCGAAATAGAACGATTACCGATTTGTCCCAAAACTGGCCATACTAGCAGCATCTTAATGCACTGACTTGAAAAAAACATTGGATTAGAATATTGCATTTGTACTGACGGCCGAATCTGCATTTGTAAGCACTCTCGTTAATCTATTTAATTTCATGAAACCCCATTTCAAAATAAAAATAAAAAATTAAGAAAGTCAAAGTGATAAATAGAACTGATTGATTATGTACGAGGAGCAACAGAAAAAAAAAAGCCTTAGGTTTTCTGCGCTACCTGCCTCATGTGAAGTCTGGTAGGTGGTATAGGTGTCTCTATGTATTCTTTTATTCTTTTTATTCTTTTACTTGTTTCAGTCATTTGACTGCGGCCATGCTGGAGCACCGCCTTTAGTCGAATCAAATCGACCCCGGGACTTATTCTTTGTAAGCCTAGTACTTATTCTATCGGTCTCTTTTTGCCGAACCGCTAAGTTACGGGGACCTAAGCACACCAGCATCGGTTGTCAAGCGATGTTGGAGGGACAAACACAGATACACAACATATACACACATACATATATATATATATATATATATACATATATACGACGGGCTTCTTTCAGTTTCCGTCTACCAAATCCACTCACAAGGCTTTGGTCGGCCCGAGGCTATAGTAGAAGACACTTGCCCAAGGTGCCACGCAGTGGGACTGAACCTGGAACCATGTGGTTCGTAAGCAAGCTACTTACCACACAGCCACTCCTACGTCTATGTAGCTAATGTAGCTAATGTTTCACCACTTTTTCAGTTACCATCACAGTTTTCACAAGTGCTCACTGTGCAATTGGTGTTGAAACGTTTTTCAAGAATGCCTTTTGCCGCCACTATGTGTGCGTGTGTTGAAGTGTGTGTGTGAATGGGGGGGGGGGTGCGGGATAGTTGGGTGTGTGTGCGTGTACATGTATCGGCGTGCGGATTATATATTGGTAAGTGGGAATATTCATCGATGTAAAAAAAGAGGGTTAAAGAAATTGAAATATAAAACTGTATAGAACTATATCAAGGACATGAAATACCATTATCAATATGAAAAACAGAAAACAGTTTGATTGGACGAGAATAAAGTAGCATTAATTATGTGGAATTCACATGTGACGCAGCAGGAGAGCCACATTACAGACTGTCAAGTAATTTCATACACCGTATGAACATTAGTGGTGGACTCAATTAGCGATACGTCTCACAGTGGTTTGGATTCTAAATAATAAATAGTGGTCAGTAAACATACAGAATAAAATCGTTACTTTACATTGCATTTATATTTTGTTGACGTTGAACCCAGGACAACCCTGAACAACCAAACGTATTACTATATCCAATTTGAAATCGTAAAAATTCTGACTTTCTCAGGGATGAAATACTGCATTTTCTTATGTACCATTCATCTTGTTTAGCCTTGCCCTGTAAATCAAACATGTTACACAGGAGATATTTCCTGACTTCCATACATCATACACAGTTACAGTTTTTTCCAACCAACGCAATAACCCGGGACCTATGAAAAGGAAGCTTTATATTTCTCAGCACGTATGAAAGAAACTAACTAAAAGTCTGGAAAAAAGCATGGACGTTTAGGACAAACTTATGAAAATGCTTTGGAAAGATACAGGCTTAAGATGGTAGGGTGGGAAATGAGAGCGAGTTGACTGATATTTCTAACTAACTAAGAGACGATTTCGGCACAAGGCCCCTTTTTGGTAATATATTGTACCAATAAATAATTGTTGACTCCTGCGCAATTTAAACTGAGAACGTAAAGAATTTTAGGTCTTCCAAAGGTATAAGGGCCAGCATTTCCTCTAGAGCTGATAAAAGTGATATTCCATCAAAATCTCCACATTGATATTTGGACCTGATTTAAATAGTAATATAAAAACTGCGTTTGCCCAGTCTCATGGAACTATTTATGCCATCGAAACCAGCGATCTCTCTCTTATTCATGTTGACTTCAAAACGATCATTGAGAGGTTCTAAGTAAAGTTGCAGTCGGCGCTTTTGAATAGATGCATTATGCTTATAATAACATACATAAATATATTTATATGTGTATATATGTGTATAGTTCAAATTTATATATATATATATAGAAACGTTGCATGAACAACAAACAAGATAAGAAAAAAATATCAGTCAAATGTAAATCATGTAAATAATGTGTATAAATATGTGTAAATATATATGCATATTCACATATTTTGTTGCTGTTCTTGTTCTTCTTCTTCCTCTTCTCATTATTATTGTTATTATTATTATTACCTTTTGTAGGGTGGTGAGCTGGCAGAATCGTTAGCAAACCGGGCGAAATGCTTAGTGGTATTTCGTCTGCCGTTACGTTCTGAGTTCAAATTCCGCCGTTGTTGACTTCGTCTTTCATCCTTTTGGGGTCGATAAAATTAGTACCAGTAACGCACTGGGTTCGATGTAATCGACTTAATCCCTTCCTCCAAATTTGGGACCTTGTGCTTCCACAAGAGAGGATTATTATTACCGTTGTTGCTATTATTACAAAGCACCTATTACATGCTAGTATAATTACCAGACAGTTTAACAAGAAGCCTTCTGGCAATATGTTATCTCAGTTCTCAAGAACCTTCCGTACGATGGTATTTTTTCTGCCACTTGATAAGGAGTGTGTTGATTTCAGTAGTCTTCAGATTCTTAAGTAATAATTTAGGCGTTGTGCGAAGTGCCTCAGTTACTCTCGGGGTAATTATCACCTTTGGCTTCTAAAGGATTATTTTCGGTTTGATTAGATTCTGATACTTTTCAATTTACTCATCTTTGGCATCCGCTCTTTTATCATATCATATTGCAAGTCTATGATGTTACAGTTTGTTTTGTTACATACAATCATATCTCCTCTAACTTTAATAGTACAAAATATATTCATTAGTTCGTGTGTAATGGTTGGTAGCAAGCCATTACATACATTGTATATCTATCTTGTCTAAGGAATGAAGCCGTTTTGTAATTATGTACTTTGTAACGCTTAATTATGTATTTTGTAATTTTGTATTTTAGTGTGGTTAATAATGTTTTGAAATGGTTTAATATGAAAATGTAGACGGGTATACACAACCATGAAATGATGTTGTAATGTATAATTGATATGCAATTTTGGAAGATATGATAATGTATTTTCAAATAATTTGTTAGCTATAATCTGCATTTCAAGACATATTCTCGTACTTTAATTACAGTGTTCTTTCGAATTAACGACAACGAAAAAGGAACAGCGCATTTCCTTTCTTCTTGTTCTTTCCACATCTTCTGTGTTGGATATTTTTTAACATTATATAAACACTTATCCACGACTGTTGTCTGCTCTCCAGGAAAAAAAAAAGCTTGTCATTTTTCTTAAAGTCATGTTAATGCCGGGAAAAGCCATGTCCTACAGAATTGTTAACAAATGCCTTTTGGTAATTTTGACACATACTGGGAGTGGGTGGGTGTTAGGTAAGATACATTAAATAACTAACAAATTCATATTGCATGGTATTTGATATACCTGTATTTGTCTATTTAGTTCATATTCATACCAATGGCCAATGTGTATTATACATAGCTCATTTTTTATTTGATGATCCTACATAGATACATGCATTGATGTCGAAATTCAAATGAAGGAGCCTTGGATCTAGGTTAGAATCGTCTATCAGCACATATACATACATACATACATACATACATACATGCATGCTTACATACATACATACATACTCTGCTCTTGATGCTGAAATTCCAAAGGAGAATTGGAAACCGGCTCTTTCTCTATTGGCAAGAAATCTTGAAATAAAACTGAGCAACGATATACATAGTCCTTTATTCTTTTATTCACTTACTTGTGACAATTATTTGAGTGCGATCACACTGGAGATACGCTTTGAAGGGTGTTAGTCGAAAAACTAATTATTCTATCGGAATCTTTCGCCGAACTGCAAGATTGCGGGGATATAAACATACCAACACTGGTTGTCAAGCGGTTGTGGGTGAGAACCACCGACACAAAGGCGCACCCCCCCCCCACCACCACACACATATAAATACGACAGACTTCTTTCAGTTTCTGCCTACCAAATCCACTTACAAGACTTAGGTCGGCCCGATGCTATAATAGAAGACACTTTCCCAACGTGTTACGCAGTGGTCCTGAATCTGCAATCATGTGGTTGGGATGTAGCAAAACAGAAATTTGGAAATAATTTTGCAATAACCTGTTTTCGTTATATGATAACACTGCAAACAATATTTCCAGAATTTCCAACCTTACTATGCACCTCACATCATTGCAACAGCTACAAAAACTACCTCATACTGGATTGTAATACTGGAATAAGCAAATGTGCTTCGAGGGAATGTAGATTCAATTTTGCCCTACATTCAATTACGATTTAAAAGCAACGCTATTGTTGCATACATTATCGATCGCATATCCTGTATGTATTTTACTTATTCACCGGTTTACAGTTTCGCCTTTCTATGACTATCGCCCGTGCCATGAGGGATTTATCCCCAAAACGTTATTCTGCAACGAACCACCACTCAAAATTACAGTCGAATATGTAAATATATATATATATACACACAATATTTGATATGAGCACCTACATCGCGAAAATAGAAGTAAAAAAATACTTTTTGCCACTGAATAGTCACAAATCTATTACAGACATGACAGGAAAAATATCAGTGAACAATAATAGCGTCTTATCTCTGCTGGGTCAGAACAAATACATGCTGGTCAACTTGGTACCGGTTTCGAAATTTAGCGCCAAATAGGTGCCTGATTTCTCATGAGCCAGAGTCTGCCAGCTAATTGCTACTAAAATGTTTCCCTACCATGACTGCAAAAGTTCCTTTGAAGTGACCAAGCACTATAGGAACAAACGAAATGTGTAAAATTATTTATAAATAAATATAGAAATGGTATTTTTAAAATACCATCACGAGTGGCAAGCGAATTATCAGCCGTACAGGAGAATGAATAAAATATATACATACAATATTAGATATGTACATATATACACAAGGGCACTACATGAGCACCTACATCGCTAACATAGGAGTCAAACAGTAGGGGAGAATTTAAGTAGCAATTAGCTGGCAGATTTTGGCTGATGAGAAATCAGGCACCTATTTAGCGCTAAATTTCGTAACCGGTACCAAGTTGATCAGCATGTATTGTTCTGACTCAGTAGAGATAAGACGTTATTATTGTTCACTTGATATTTTTTCCTATCATGTCTGTAATAGATTCGTGACTATTCGATGGTACAGAAGTAGTTTTGACTTCTATTTTCTTAACGACGTAGGTACTCATGTAGTGCCCTTGTGTATATATGTACATATCTAATATCGTATGTATATATCTTATTCATTTTCCTGTAAAGCTGATAATTCGCTTGCCACTCGTGATGGCATTTTAATAATACTATCCCTATATATATATATATATATATATATATATATATATATATATATATATATCTATATATATATATATATATATATATATATATATATATAGAGAGAGAGAGAGAGAGAGAGAGAGAGAGAGAGAGAGAGAGAGAGATATAGATGATAGGCTTTCCTGCTGATGATAGCTGGCCTAGCAAATTATTTTATTTTGCTGAAAACAGCTTGAAAACTTGGAGCAGGAAATAGATGGTAAATGTTTTTATTTTTCATTCCCTTTTGAAATTATCCCTAATTGAGGTTTAGAATTTGACTGCTCCTTCTAGCGGGTTAGATGTCCTATTATGGACATCTATCTTATGTGTTTAAATGCACAGTGTATGTATTTATATGAATAATATATAGTCTATTGACTATTTTTTTCTTCTCGCTAGACCATTGGTAGCAAAAAGAATTTCTAAATCTTTTTGCTACCCTGAGATTTATTAATTATATATATATATATATATATATATATATATATATATATATATATATATATATATATACACACATACATACATACGTCTATATTCATATACTTATCTCTCTCTTTCTTTCTCTCTGTGTCTCTGTCGCTCGCTCTCTCTTTCTCTCTTTATATATATATATATATATATATATATATATATATATATATATATATATATATAACAATTATGTATCGGGCAGCGAGCTGGCAGAATCGTAAGCACGCCGCACAAAATGCTTAGTGGTCTCTCTGTACTCTCTAAGTTTAAAGTCCACCGATGTCGGCTTTGCTTTTCATAATTTTAGGGTCGATGTAATCGACTAGTCTTGTTTTGGGAATTACAGACCTTGTACCTATTACTAAATGAATGAACTATACTCATGTATGAATAAGTAGGTGTGTGCATTTATACCTATATGTATGAAACTATGTACGTAGCTATATAATTTAATCTATTATGTGTTTATTTCATGCTTCTAAGAAAATGTACGCTTCTCAACTTCTATTTCGAAACCAAATGACTTATCTGACATAATTAACAACAAGAAAATAAAAGAAAATATAAATTCCTGTTCGATGGTGCACATATATACTTTACTGTCAAAATACAATATTCAACGACACCTGAACTTAAGAGGGAGACAATGATGTATTATTTGTCATTGTTCCACGAGACAGACAGAAATACGTGTCACATTATTATTGGTCTAGTGCATTGTGAGGTCACAAAAGTTACAAGTGTTTGTTTATAAATATTTATCTGCCAGAACAAGCCAATATATGTGTTCGTGTATATATATATATATATATATATATATATATATATATATATATATATATATAGTATGTGTGTGTGTATGTGCGTGAGCTTGTTTGCTTCTCGAAAAATGTATAAAACAAAATATTTATCCATGAGGAAATGTATCACTTGATAAGCATTGTAAAATTTAATGTCTCGGAAAATGAACCCAAGCATTCGGATTTAGTTTGCAACTTTCAGATAAAGGAAATTATATATAAATATTTCTGAATTTTTGTTTAACACGGTATTTACATTACTGAAAATATTTCCACCAACACGGAGAGAAAGACAATACATAAGCAAATACATACATGTAATCTATGTATGATGTGTACATGTGCGAGTGTTTGCGCGGCTGTGTGTATATACGAACATACAGACGCACATGTGTGTATATACGCAAAATCAGAGGAGCATGTATATCTATCTCTCTATATATGTATGTATGTATGTATTTGTATGTATGTATCTATTTATCTATCTGTCCATCTATCTATCTATCTATCTATCTATCTATCTATCTATCTATCTATCTATCTATCTATATTTGTCTGTCAGTTTGTCTATTTATCTGTCTACGTATTTATCTATCTATCTAGATGCGGTGCCCAGCATATTAAAGAATAGAAGAATACATACATACATACATACATACATACATACATACATACACACACACACACACACACACACACACACATATATATATATATATATATATATACAGACATCTGACTTCGTTATTTTAGACACCGTGTATCAAATTAAGTTAGTTAGCATATAATAAAAGACATTTGCCCAGGCAGTGCAACTGAACCGAGAACGAGGTTCATACCGAACTTCTTAACCATACAAGCACACACGCACGCACAAATTCATACATACACATGTATAAATATATGTATATATATATATATATATATATATATATATATATATATATATATATATATATATATATATATATATATATATAATGCAGTCGAAACGATGATTGTGCTAAACAAAGCATCTAGTTGCACTCCGTCTTCCGTATCAATCATTTAAAATATACCCAACGTGCGTGCACCTAAGAATTTCTTATGTAGATACAGCCACGAATGCACGGTACCGTGGATGAAACCTGGTAGCCGTAAGTGGTGAACGTGCTCTGTAGGCACACTACCTGTATATATATATAAATGTTGTGAATAATAACTCAAATAATATATTGGGAAGTGATACTCAAATTAATAAAAATTCAAAAAGGGAATGTAAATTAGGAGATAAACGGAGTAAACTTAGCAATATGAGTTATCATAAGATATAAAAAAGTAGAGCTAGAGATAAAAAAATGTGATTGCGCAACCAATATATTATGTCTCCTTGAATCTAACTGCAAAATTAAGGAAACTGTATATACAGGTGTAAGGTAATCTTAGGAGGTCAGTTATATAAACTATCGGCGCTTGTGAAACATATATAAAAAGAAAAACTGCTTATCACGAAAAGTCATTTAGAGACAACAAAAAGAGGAATAATACAAACTTAAGCGAATTAATTTGGTCCATAAAAGATAATAATTAGGGATATGAAGTTACCTGGGAAATAATCAGTAGAACCAAACCATATAATGGAAGAAGACGGTGCGAAATGTGTGTTGAAGAAATTCTTACGTCAAAATATAAATTACAGTAATCCCTCTACTATCGCGGGTTTTACATTCCAAAACACACACGACAGGTGAACATGTGCGGAGTAGAAACAGTGCTGTATAATTTTTATATTATTTTTTATAATTTTTATATATTTATTTTATTATAAATGCAAAACAACACAACGGAGGAATGGACGTAAGCTTAAATAGTAAACTATGTTAGGGGAACCGCGATACGGCGAGGGATTACTGTAATAAATCATAGACTTGAGAGCGCAATACAATGTGTTCATCCGTCTAAACACACGTTTAATGGATTTAAGTAATTGTATGACACATAATATTAAAATTAGAATAGAAATCAAATAACTAATAGCAAGTAAAGAAGCTAATCAAATATAAACTCCTACATAAATAAAATTAATTCTAAACTTTAAAGAACGATAGGAATAAAATTAACGATATACATAAATTTAATTTAATTATAGAATTAGCAAATTTAATAATAGACTAATAGCTCCTTATTAACATTTATAGTAATAAGATTATTATTATCATTATTATTATTATTATTATTATTATTATTATTATTATTATTATTATTATTATTATTATTATTAGTAGTAGTAGTAGTAGTAGTAGTAGTAGTAGTGATTGTGATGATAATAGTAACAATAATATCATCAGCATATTTTAAAGATACAGAATAAGAATTATTTTGATACAGAATAAGAATATTATCACTCACCACTGGAAGGATAAAATACATTTGTTGACTGCTGACCAATTTTTGGACAGCAAGTCATTTGTTTTTCTAACCAGCAGAGTTGAAAAGGTCAGAATTTAGGCTAATTTTGGAATACTAACACCACGTGCATGAAATATGTTGGTTGGACATGTATTTACTTAAGATGGAAGCAATTAATATTAAAATTTACACCAAGATGCCAAATTTTGCAGTGTGCAATGAGTTGCAGCAGAAACACACGTAGATACAGAAATGGAAAGACGTGATTAACTGCAGAAAAAAACTGGTTATATAAGTCCCTGTTCTCCTTGATTATATATATATATATATATATATATATATATATATATATATATATACACACATCAAGCTGTTGATACATATTTACATATGTATAATGTATGTGTGTGTGTGTGTGTGTGTGAGTGAATGTGTGAATGCGTGTATGAGTGTGCGAGCGATTTTGCATTTGTGCTTCAATCCTATCACTTGGTTAGCCGATGGTGATATTCTCATATCGCCGAGACTTAGCTATTCGGTTAAATGATAGAATAATTAATGATGGAATCATAAACAGGCACAAGATATGATAGTGAGCCCGAATTGTCTTGTTATTACCGTTAAGGCTCTACCCCAGCATAGCCCCAACCCAATGACTGAAAGAAGTATAAGCATATAAGTATATACGAACAGATATCAGGTTCCCGGTCTAGCTCTGTAGCGCGCCAACAGATTAGAGTGCACAGTGACAGCTTGGAGTGACCTTGATGAGGCACTGTGCCGAGTGACATTGTTGTGGTTACTTCACCGCAAGTGGAGAAATTTATGTTTTTGTGATCACGTGTATGCTGTAGTATGTAATTTCGTCATGGACAGGAACAAAGAGCCAATGTGAAATTTTACGTTAAAATTTGGAAAGTGTGCTACAGAGACATCGACCATGCTTCGGCAACCTTACAAAGACGAGGGTCGACAAGGGGTCGTACGCAATGTGTCAAGTGTCACAGGCGCTTCAAAAGCAGAAGAACGTCTCTGGTGTACGATGAACAATTTGGATGACCTGCCATAAGCGACACCCCGGAAATGTATTATGCATCGAGAATTTGACCCCGAGTGTCAGACTGTTAATGGAAGGTTCTACTGTGAAGTTGTGCAGAACTTGAGGGAAGACATACGGAAAAAGTGACCGGATCTGTGGAGCACAAACCACAAACAAACTAGTATCGCTTCTACACCCACCTTATTCACCAGATTTAGCACCTGCGGACTTCCATCTCTTACGCAAGATGAAAATGCAGCTCAATGGTTGCCGTTTTAACAACCGTGTCGAGATCAAGAGCGAATCATAGAAGGTCTTTGACTCGCTTACGGAGAACGACTTCCAAGTTGGATTCCAAAAGTGGCAGAAACGCTGGAATCGGTGTATTACTGCGCAAGGTGACTATTTCGAAGGAGATGATGTTGAAACTTAAGTAAATAAGTTTTTTTTTATGAAACATAACTAGTCCAGGAATCTTTTGATACCACCTCGTATATATATATATATATATATATATATATATATATATATATATATATATATGTGTGTGTGTGTGTGTGTGTGTGTGTGTGTGTGTGTGTGTGTGTGTGTATGCGTGCGTGTGTGTGTGTGTCTGTGTGTGTGTGTTGTAGGTTTACACTTTCCTTCATTTCCTTGTGACACTCGTTTTTCCATTTTTCATCAGATCCAGTATTTCCATCTTGTGGCATCCACCTAATTTTCATTTCTTCCACCACTGAACATCGTTCCCCTTGCTCAAGATGAACATGCGTTGCACGAATCTCATCGATATGAAAGGTCATACAAACGTCAAAGCCTCTTTTCCTCCTGAATGAAATCATCAAGAATACATCTTTGTTTTGCCTTGATAAATAAAGACCTCCAAAGTTCAGGAGAACCTCTGATTAAGTGGGTCAACAGGATGCAATTAAATTCTTCTACTAAATAGTGAATATTCAAAAATTCTGTCTTCAAACTACTGGTCTCTTTTTATGTCATCTACATATGTATAGGACATATAATGACAGAGCTATAAACTCGTTGCTCGTCTTACTTCAAATAGCGTTCTATCTCACACCACACTTTACTCTGACAATGAACAACAGTGATATAAACATGGTGTAGAACACAGGAAAATGGAAAAATAGACTCATATCAGCATATTCCCAATAGTATCGTATCGCTCATCAAAATCTCGGCCATGTGGCTACGTTAGAAATCAATATAAATCTATTTATGCACTGGCCATCATTATTAGAGACAAATACAATTTACTTTTTCATCTGTGTCAAAATTCGTCATATTGAGGGAGTAGAATGAAACATAAAAATATAAAACTTTTAACGTAGAAATTGTTAGTTACTTATTCTACCTAGCGTATTTATAGCATGAGCAAAGGGAGAAGACTTCAATGAAAACTGTTGGTTGACAAAATATGTCGCTGCCTCTCTTCTTCTATAACAACGGCCATATATGCTTCTATCAATGTTTCAATTTCATAAAACTTCATGAATTATAGATTGTCATAAAATGTTAACCAACAAATCAATTTTTCGATGCTATCCAATATTTCTTTCAAGTTAGCGAAAAAATTAGGTAAAAAAACACTCGAAATTGTAAATCTATTCCAAGAGAACACATACACACACGCACACTCAGACACGCATATGCAAACACAGCCAGACAGACATACAGACACACACACACACAAAAACACACACACACACTCACAAAGAATTAGTCGCTCCCGAAGACAAAAAGTGGGACGCGTCAAGTGATAGGATATAAAGCACAAGGGGTCGTCAACTTGTCAAAAAAATTGCCTCTCCTTTTCTATAAATCAATGTACGATACATAAGTGTGTCTGTGTGCGTGTGTGCGTATGTGCGCGTGTGTGTGTGAGCGCGCGCGCGTGTGTATATTTCCATGTATAAATGCATATGCATATATGTTTGTATATATATATATATATATATATATATATATATATATATGCAAACAAATATACAAATACACACATGCATATCTACATATGCATACATAAAAAATAACACACCCACATATACGTACATGTCTCGTTATATTTTTCATGTGCCCGGCATTCAAAAACTAAAGCTCTACGAAAGTAACATAATCTAATATACATGCCACGATATACAAATATAATTCAATAAGAAGTGTGAATATTAATGTTTAAATAAATATGATTTTACCGCGTACATCGTTGTATGTTTCAATTTTTTAACTCAGTATCATCACTGGAAAGTGAAATTCCGTACATCCAGCTATGTTTACAATACAGGTGATTTCTTATTTCGTGTTACATTCATGTCATATTTCATATTAGCAGTAATACTGCTATTTTGCCAATCCCTGTTGTCGTATAGTGATGGTAACTGTCGCACTATTCGTTCAGAAAATATGCCAGCCTATAGTTGCCGGACATTTTGGCTCCGCAGTCTGGCTGGAGCTCAAAGAACTGTATCCTGGACATCCAACCACATCAGTTTCTGCAACCAACATCACCAGCAACTACAGGCTCTCACAATCTTTCAATGAATATATACCCCGCCCACCGATAATAAAAAAGTCTCTAGATGTCTGTGACAGCACTGAAGAACTTTAAAACTTACGGATTACAAGCTAGGAGTCTGTTATTACCACGAACCTTAATGTTTCAGGTAATAACACAAATTTCCACAAACCGTAGTGTTAAACTGTTATTACCACAAACCGTAGTGTTATATTTATATTTCCTATATATAAGGAGCAGTATATCAATTTGAATAAAAGGAACATAGCACGTATATGAAAATGAACATTAGCTTGTCAACAGGTCTAAATCTTGCCGAACACGTCCTTAGACGTAACTGCTATTTAACCTTTATTTCTTCCTTTTTCTCATCCGTCTTATCCTGAGCCATCGACATTTGTATTGATCACCTTGAAGCTGTTCAACTCTTTATTTTACAATATAGCTAAATTTCTATCAAAGCACTCACACTAAAATCAAATCTATACTGTTTTAATTCCTCGTCGCCACCGCCTCTGTAACCGAAACTCCTCTGATTTTAGAGATTAATCCTCACCAAAATGATCCACATTTTTCCAGCAACCGTTATTCTTACCGATTGACAACGCTACTTGCCTTTGTCCTCTAGATATAGACCCTATTTCTGCTCTCTTACTACTTACTCTAACACCAAACATCTTCACTTCCGTTTTATGTTTCATTCTAGCGAATATAGTTGTCCTGTGCAACATCCATTTTCTCCAATCCAATGCAGTTGCGTTTTTTTTTTCAACTTTCTACCAATCCATCTCTCTCTCTCAGACACAATCCAAGCTTGCGCGTTATTTTGACCCATATTTCATTAACCTCTTGGTCCGCCCGACTGCATAATTTGCTGTTCTCAGCCCCATACGAATAATTACTTTTTCCATTAGTCGACAACATCACGTTGCATGTTTGAGGTTATTTCCGCATGTCACAGTCACTTTATCCTGCTCCTATATTAACATAATATATTTTAATATATTTTGACTCTGAGGATTACTATATAAATATGGAAGTAATTGAAAGTTAGATCAATTAAGAGAGCACTATTTGATTGTCCAGTAAAAAAAGCAAGTGTCACTGTAGTCCGTTCCCACCACTTGCATTCTCCAAGCCACTACCAGTCTACAACATTACTACATTATTGCTACACGTAATTTTTCGGATGACACTTAATCTTCTATCTAGAAGAAACCTCAAATGGCGCCGTAATTAATCAATTAGCCTTACTCTACTTCATCTACTACCTCTACTTCCTCTACTTCCTCATGCGTAGTTACTCCTCGTCTCTTTAGCATACATGGATTTGTTCACGTCAAAATATATTTTCACCTACTTGTCCACTCTTGCACATTATCCATTCGTGCATACTTTCTCGTATGTCAATGTAATTCCTCCACGCAATCACTTACTCACTTTCTCTCTCTCATTCTCTGTCTCTCACTCACACAAACACACATATACGCATCGTGCACTTCTTGTCACAGATACACACACGCACACTACACGGGCACATACATATACGCACAGCACAATCCTTCAAACACAAGCACATATACGAACCAGACACTGCTTGTCGCGCTCACACACACACACGCTCACACACATTAAACGGACACACAGACATACGCACCACACGTTCCTTCATCCGCGCACACACTACACGGACACACACATATACACATCACGCGGACACACACATATTCACCGCACACGTCTTTACACACACACACACAACACTACACGGAGACATACACATATACGCACCACACACTCCCTCACTCATACGCACACTCTCTCACCCATACACGTTTACACACACACACACACACACACGCACATTCATATACCTAATTTTGTCATCACACGAATGAACAACGTTGGTTCACCACTCAAAACACTTCCCTCCAGGAAAAGCATACCTTTGCCGACTTCCGCACCACCATTATTTACGACATATTATTGTTAGCACACACCGCTATGTCATTTTTAGTTCTTTATCTACCTAGTGTCCGAAAGGTCGATATCAATTGCTTTTTCCCCTCAGCGTATTATATTGACTTCACTTGTTTTACAATTTTTGTTAGATCGAGCATCCATAGTAGTCCAGAGGGCGCACAATATGTCGTCTGGAGACCATGGAGAAACTAGGAGATTTCTCTGATATAACGTTTTCTATATTACATTATTGCAGCATCTTCGTGATATAACTACTACAATAGCCTGGGGTTGACTTGTACTTTGTGAGTGAAATTTGATAAAAGTAATGTTTGCAAGAGCCAGTCAATTGATGTTATATTGTATGACGTATGTGTGTATGTATATATGTATGTATGTATGTGTGCACGTATGCATGTATGTATGCATCTCTCTCTCTCTCTCTATATATATATGTATATGTGAGTGCATGTATACCTATGTGTGTGTTTGTGTTATTGACAGCATTTATGCTTACATCACCTGAAAAGCCGATGATGTTTATATTTTGTGTCATTGTTGTATACACCGTAACATACATGTTCGATAAAAAGTATTCGATAAAGAAAAGCTGCGACATCGGAATTTTTACTGGGGTGAATATCAACGACAAGAGCTTTTGTAGCCGGAGATTCAAGGCGGTCGCCACATGCCAATGAAAGAACCAATCGCCTAACTTTTACTTATGGACTCAACTTTTGAGGAAGCTCGAAGCATTTATGAGTTTTGCAAATACCTTCTATGAACCTGGCAACGGAAACATTCTATTGATAACACCATATATACACACTTTATTGGTGTGTGTATACGTGTGGCTTTATTCCTCTTAGTTGCTGGAGTAATGAAAAAAAATTACTAAGACGAGTATTTTTTATATATTTTTGCGGTATAAATTTATGTGCGTATATATATATATATATATATATATATATATATATATATAGAGAGAGAGAGAGAGAGAGAGAGAGAGAGTGAGAAAGAGAAGGGTGGGAGATAGATATATACATATGGTAACATACATATATATGTACTTATATCCATATGTATATACACATACATACATACATATATATATGTATATATATATATATACATATATATATATATACACATATATATACATATACATACACACACATCTATCTATCTATCTATCTATCTATCTCTATGGACGGACGGTAGACGTGTCGGCTCCGTAAGTTTTGCCTTTTTTCATGTTTTAAAAAGTTTGTTTGTAAAGTTTATTTTATATACAAAGTTGTATAACAACTTGCAGACTCTCTGGTGCAAGTTTTTTGAGACGGAAATCTGCCCTGTGTGGCACATTTCCAGGATATAAAAACCAATTTCGGCTTTCTAGCCATTTTTTTTTTGAGACGATGGCGTCTTGTAGCCATGAAAACCTTTGTGACACGAACGCTGCATTTTGCAGTGTTTCGTTCGAAAAATAATTTCCTAGTCTTCCTTCCTCACAGTTAAACGAGAGAATGGAGAAAAAGAAAAGAAAAATTACACACACAAATTCAAGTGTTAACACCACCACCAACAACAGAAACAAAACTGTAACCAAGGTTACAAAACAGAACATAGACAATGCCTCCAAAGAATCTGACGTCAGCACCAATTCTGGTGACGTCATCATTACCACCACCACCATCAACAACGACAACAACAACAACAGCAGCAGCAGCAATAGTTCAACTCAACCTTTGCTCTCTTCACCAGCAGGAAGCGAAAGAGAGGAAGGAAAAAGCCACAACACCACTGACACAAATACCACATCTGCCACCAATACCAGTGCCAGCACCAGCAACAACAATAACAACAATAACAAAAACAAATACTTTGCTGAAGCTTTGAAGCAAAGTGAAACTGTTGTGTCTTACACAACAAAAGAAATAATAGAAACGAGAAAATTAATCACCAAAGAAAGCGGTGAAGTACACTTAAACATACCACAACACATATTAGAGGAAACAAGTAGAAAAACAATAATATATAAAAGAAATCAAAAAAATCCCACCATACATCCGTTTGGCAACAAACCAAAAGTTGCATATAGTAGTAGAGGGCAGGCGACCTCGCTGTTACTTATGCGACAGCGAGGCACACATTAAAAAGGAGTGTCCGACTGCCCGAAAAACACAACAACAACAACAAGAACTAACTAAACACACAAAAAAAGCCTTGCTGCCCACACCGCCATCCACACAAAAAACAATAAAAGCAACATCAACAACATCAACGAAAGAAAATACAACAAAAACTACAAAATTAACAAACAAAGAAGACGAAAAAGGAAAAGACAATACAAAAACTGATACCCCTTCCCCCACATCACTTACACCACAACCAAAAATTCAACAACCAACAACAACAAAAACAACTTACACAAGCACACACAGAAGCATACAATTTGCCCCTACCTCCTTCCGATTCCTCAGAGTTTTCATTTGAAGACGAGTCAAGTACTGAGGAATGGAAAATTGCCCAAAAAAGGAAGGAGGAAGAGGAGCAAAAAAAACAGGGAGATTCACATCTCCCGAAAACACTCCCAACGCCTACACGATAAACACCAATGATAACACACCAAAAACAATGCTAACAGCAATAGACACTACAAACACAGAGTTGATGAATTACATCAACTCTAAAACAAACATCACAAATAACGACATCAAAATAAACAACCACCCACGCACAACACCGCCAAAACATATTAAATTTATCATGTAACACCAGCATTACACAACAAAATAAATCCCTCTACCCCAACTCGGTAGGGGGATTCCAGAAATATTTGTGCAAGAAATTGTACAATAGCCTCCTTGGTGAAAAATCCAAGGAGGAAACAAAACTTTCGAACGGTAAGTAACTTTCTGTTCTTTTGTTTTGTGCTTTAAAGCACACGTATAAATAGAATCATGGTGAAGATTGGCTGTGTGAATGTACGTGGCTTGGGGTCGCCTTGGAAACAAGGGTACCTCTTAAATGTCATCAAGTCACACAATTTGGATATCATAGCCATTAGTGAGACCAGACTCCATGAACCGCGGGCCCTAAAGTCCATGTTTGGACTTTATTTTTCTCCCTGTCTGCCGAGGATGGGCGGTAGTGGCACGGCGGTTCTTTTTCGCAAGAGTCTGGATCTCCAAGTAAAGACGATATTTACGGACCCGGAGGGTAGACTGGTTAGGGTTAGGAGGCGCTTTTCGGTTGCTGGCAGTTTATGTGCCTCCTTTAACAGGTCGGTCAGACTTCTTTCGACGTCTAGAAGTATTCCTGGGAACGTCTCGTCCCTTACTTTTAGTGGTGGATTGGAATGCTACCTTGCACACGCATCTAGACTACGTGGGGAGTGACAAAACTAGAAGGGGATGCAAAGGCCTCATAAACCTGCTCAGACGCTTCCAGTTGTTTGACAGGTACCGACTCGACCACCCAAATGTGCCAACGTGGACTTGGAACAACCGCATTGGGTCGTCGAGATCGTATCTAGATAGGATAGTGTGTAGGACAAGAGATAGAGATAGTTTAGGATGTCCACAGTTCCACATAGTCAGCTACACGGATCACAAACTTGTGACGTGTACGCTAGACTTAGATAAGGCACATAGGCAGGGTCCCGGTTACTGGAAACTAAACGCGTCTTTCCCGTCGAGACAGGTTTTCAGAGACCGGATTAGCACGTTAGTAAAGAGGGCTTTGACGGGAGCCATCGTCAACAACAAATGGTGGTTTGCCCTCAAGAGAGCAGTAAGGGCGGAAGCAATAAGGTATAGCAGGGCACTAGCTGTAGAGAGGAACAGAGTAGAGGGGGAGCTAGTGATAAAGTTAGAAGAGGCATTGCGAAGTGGCATCGCATCCGACGTTTTAGCGGCGAGGTTGGCCCTCGACCAACACTTCAATGCTAAACACGAAGGGTGTGCTGTCAGGGCAAGGATGCGTGCTCTGAGGAATGAAGGTGTTGGAGCCGCACGAGAGGCCCGGGTGGCGGAGGCGCAGTGGGGTAACAGAGCCACCATCCGGTCTCTAGTAGACGAACAGGGGCGCGAATTGCTCGAGCCGAGCAAGATGTGCGAGGCGTTTCAGCGGCATTTTGCCCGACTGTTCGGGAGGAGTGGCGAGCGAGAAGGCAGGGTGGACTTTAGTGCCTACCTGCACAGCTTGCCACGACTCTCGGCAAGAGAGGCGGAGAGCTGCGAAGGGGTCATCACGGCGGAGGAGGTGAGGGACGCGATGGCGGGTTGCTCGACGGACAAATCTCCGGGTTTGGATGGTCTGCCCTACGAGCTTTACAACTGTATGCCAGACTTGTTTGGAGACGTCTTGGCGGCCGTGTACTGCAACTGGCAGCAGAATGGGAGCATTCCCGGTATTGTGAGCCGAGGAGCGGTAACGCTACTGAAGAAAGATCCAAACAAGGGGGATGCCATAGATAACTTTAGGCCCATCACTCTGCTCAATGCAGACATGAAAATTTTGGCCAAGGTGTTAGCCAAGCGGTTGGCGCTTGTCATCGAGAAACTGGTCGGCACGAAGCAGACGTGCGCCGTGCCGGGCCGGAGCATCCATGACAACCTCCATCTGATGCGCTAAATCATAGAGAGGGTAGTTAAGGAACCTGGCATGGGTGGGGCACTGATCAATTTGGATCAATCCGAAGCTTTCGATAGGGTAGACCATCGATACTTGAAGGCCGTCCTCGAAGCGGCCGGTTTCGGTCCCGTTTTCCGCGGCTGGATGGCTGCCTTGTACACAGGCATCCGTTCGGTTGTTCGCGTCAATGGACGTCTATCGGGACCCTTCGACATTGCACGTTCGGTTCGTCAGGGATGCCCCCTGTCGCCGCTCCTGTACGTATTGACTCTCGAGGCACTACTGCTGAAGCTGGCGACGCTGAGGGGCATCCCGCGAGAACTGGGGTGCGGGACGAGCTTGTCGGCATACGCGGACGACGTAACCGTCATAGCGTCTAGCCACGAGCACATCGGCGAGACGCTGAAAGACTACGAAGTGGTGACGGGAGCGAAAATCAACCGGGATAAGTCGGTGGGTTTGCTGCTCGGCACCTGGAGAAGCAAGCCCATACCGTCCGGCAGTGCCTCAGTAGTGGAACGCTGGACGGACGGTCCGGTCAAGTTGCTCGGAGTCTGGTTCGGTCCGGACCTGCAAACGGAGAAGAACTGGGACGAGATAACGAGTAGGGTGGCCACTCTCTGCCGGCAATGGTCTGAGAGGAAGCTGTCCCTAAAAGGTCGGGCGGCGGTGGCGAACGCGTACATCGCGTCCGTCATCGAATACCGCCTGACCGTCGTGCCTTGTCCCGATCGCGCCATCACCGAAATGGAGCGCATCCTCTTCCGCTTTTTGTGGAAAGGAAGCGTTCCGATGGTGAGGCGATCCGTTTGTTGCCAACACCCGCTGAAAGGAGGGCTGGGCATGCCGTAGTTGATGATGCGCAGACATGCGCTGAGACTGCGACATCTCCGGCTCTACGTAGACGACGGTGAGCAGGTGTGATCGCCGTTTGTGCGACGCGCTTTCCCGCAGCTCGTCTCCATGACCGAGCTGCAGTCGTGGATCAAAAAGAGGCCGAGGAATGGCGATGGCACCGCGAGTGTCGCGTTGCTCTGCAACAACTTTGCCGTCCCGGGTCGACCTTGAGCGGCTGCATCACAACGAAGTCATTCTATAGGGGATTAGTGGAGGGCAGGTACGACGACGATCTCGGGGCGAACCTGGGCGTCGACGAGGAATACCTGACCCGCCTGTTCAGGACGACTTTCGGGCCGGGACCTATGGACAACTTCCAGAGATCCCTGGCCTGGCAGTGCTACCGAGAAGCGCTACCCGTTCGGGATAAGCTCTATAGACACGGCTCGCGAAATGCGGGGCCGACCTGCCCGAGATGCGGTCAGAGCGATGAAACCGTTCTGCACGCACTCGTGCAGTGTCCAACCATTTCGGAGCTGTGGGCTTATGTCGAACGACTGCTGTCGCGTGTGGGACGAGTCGTTTTATCAACCGAGTCTATCGTCAATATCGTCACGCCTCCTTCCTTTAAACGGGAAGGAAGAGCTGTATTTATCGTACTTGTGGCTATGGCGAAAGAATGCATCTGGTGGACGCGTCTGAAAGGATTAGAGACAAATACTTTCCTCTCTGGTCAATCTCTCATCAACTTTTTCAAATATCACTTGAAAAGGAAGGTGAGAGTAGAGAGGCAAGTGTTGTCTAGCAAATGTTTCGAAAAAAGTGGTTACATGTAGCAAGAATGGCACGTATAAATGACGAAGCCACCTTGACCATGATTCTATAAAACGTTTTAAAATTTTGTAAACAGAGAGTTACTTACGTTTCTTGCATAACTAAAAGAGATTTTATTTAACAAACTGTGACACTAAAGACCGAGGTTACCGTGGTCTTTTCGTAGGTTTTTCTTTCCACGGATAACCTCCCCATTTATTGGGAATTTTCTGTATTATTTCGTATTTTTTGTAAATACCCCAAACGTTTTGCGATGTTTTTTTTTTCATAGTTGTCCCCACTTTTGTTTTTTTTCTGCTTTGTTTTCGCCCCCCTCGAAAAGAAAAAACTCTACATTTGTATTTTGTCCCCTCTGTGTTGAGCCCTGTGTGGCTAATAAAGAAACCTATCTATCTATCTATCTATCTATCTATCTATCTATCTATCTATCTATCTATCTATATATATATATATATATATATATATATATATATATATATATATATATATACATACATGTATTTATGTAAGTATCATTGTGTGTGTTTGTGTGCGTCTGTCTTGAAAAATTGGTATTTGTCAGAAAGTTGTAATATACTTCCTGTAAAGTATATTAACCAAATTGTTTGTGAAATGTTGCCATTACAGGCAACCAATATATTTGAATATAATTTTCGTGCCATTTAACTGAACATAGGTATTCCTTATGACCATTTAAAAAAGTAATGGTGTTTCGAAAGATAAACATATTATTACACTTTTTTCTTTTTTTCTTTCTTTCTCTGTTTTTTTTCCCCCTATCATTTTTCCACTCTCCCTCATTTAGTTCGCCGTTGGTAGATATATATATATATATATATATATATATATATATATATATATATATATATATATATATATATCAATAATACATCCATCTTTCTGGTTATTTCCCTTCACTTGTATCATATTTTTTTTATATATCTAGCATAAGTGTCGCAGTCATATATCTTATGTCTGACACTGCATCACTCTACTCAATTAAGAACACTTGGGAATAATTATACGGTCAGTCAAAAGGTTGCAATTTTCAATTACATTTTATATTGTCCAGTAAGATATGACCTCAATTATCTGTGTAGCAATAACAAAGATATATGCGCTATTTCATCATTTTATCTTTTCATTTTAAGCTTGAATACAAGCTAGCGGTTCTTCATCTGTATTATCAAAATTATGAATTGCTACAGAAGCAATCTGTTTGTACTTACAGAAAGGAGCAAGACCCCTCTAGTTTAAGTGTCATAATACGTTTGATAAGAGATATTTAATTGTCATAATGCGTCCACACAATCCATTCATTAAGACACATTTTTAGATTAAAGTATTTCGATGCCAAACATTTATTAATAAGGTACCAGAGTAAAGAAAAATGGAAGGACGCCAGCAATTTTTCTTGATGCATATAGGTCACAAGACTTGCTAATGTTGCCAGGCTCCGAGCTAATCTTTGTGAGATTTAAGGCGGCTTGGCCCTCTAGCTAAGAATCTCGTTTTGCATCCATGTAGTTTCAGGTTCATTCTCACGGTGGCGTACCGGGTTGACCAATGTCTTGCGATTGAAATTGATTGTCAGAAACTCTATGGAAGCCTGTCGTCTATCTATCTATCTATCTATCTATCTATCTATCTATCTATCTATTTATCTATCTATCTATCTATCTGTGTGTGTGCGTGCGTCTTTGTATCCGTATTTGTCCTAATTCCACATCGCTTGATAATCAGTTTTAGTTTCTTTATGTCTCCATAACTTAGATGTTCGGTAAAAATGACCGAAAACATAAATATGAGATTGAACAAGTAACTACTGGGTAGACATTTTGTCGACTAAAATTATTTAAGACTGTTCTCCAGCATGGCTACAGTCCAATGACTAAAACAAATACATGATGGAAGACAATAAGAGAGGAGATACGAAGGAGATACAATAATTACATGAATCTAGACGCGACAACATTTTTCATAATTCATATATTTGTGTAAAATATGTTGCACACGAAACTCTACTATGACACTACCAGTAAATGCAACACTTTTTATTTATACAGATATATTTTCAGAAAATGCCTTTCCTTGAATTAATGCCTATTTCATTGTTTTTTAGAGACTTGAGTTGCAATTGCTAGAGATCAACATTTTACCGACTGAGAACACATTCCAAGATCATTCACAGAATTATTCCTTTTAACTCATATTTTATAAGTTACAGTACACCGTTGTTTAAATCACTGAGAATAAAGGAATGCTTCTCACCAGGCTCTAACTTGTTCTATTACGATCCCATCCATTAGTTGTACTAATTTATGGTGGAGCCAATCAGATTATTTCAAGTTCCAAACACTTTTATTATTTTACATTAAAATACTGGTTTCCAATTTCAGCCCAACGCCAGCGATATCGGGGAAGGAGCTAAATCGACCCCGAAAGGATAAAAGGCAATTTCGATCCCGGCGGCATTTGAACTCAGAACGTAAAGTCGGAAGCAACGCCGCTAAAACATATTGCCCGACACGGTAACGATTGTGCCAGCTCGGTGCCTTACTTTACATTATTAATATTTGTTTCAAGCTTTGGTTCGAAACGGAACTTGCCGATCTTGTACCAAAATTTGAAACCGATATTAATGCAGTGATTCATAATGCTGTTTCAAATTTTTGTACAAGACCGAACTCGCGGACCTTGTACCTTCTATTTGAAACCGATAATAATACGGGGATTCATAATGCTGTTTCATATAGCCGAATTTGTATGCAAGTGAAAAACATTATCACAGCAACACTGTCAGAAATTATAAAGCCGATTTCTATATTTATTACAATTTATTTTCATAGCGATTTTATATTCTTATATCACCATCTACCTTTATCTTTCTCGCTTTCACTTTATTTATATATGCTTTAATCTTTACCTGATCCAACAAGTAAAAGTATACATCATCTTGGGTATGAGTGTGGGAGTGTTTGTATGTGTATGTGAGTGTGAGTATGTGAATATAATAGTGCTATAATAAATAGCATTTCTGTAATAAACCATTGCTAGTTACCATGGTAAAGAATTTTGCATATACAAGTATTTCAGACTTTCTAAACATTTATCAATATAGAAAAATAATTAAATGACAACCAATTTAATATCTATTATTATATGTTAAATGAAATAGGTATAGATTACCCGGGATTAGAGTAGTAGAATGCATTGCATGTGAAAATCCTTATACAGTAACTATTGTTATAATTGATTACCTTACTACTGCAAAAATTAAACTAGACCAAAACAAGGTTGCTTTAGAACCGTGAGAGGTGATTCGAAAAAGAAAATAATATGAAAAAAGTATTTCTATGCATCCACACTTAACGCCTACTACACAATTCTGAATATATCGATTTGTAAAATTAATTTATGATTGGTATTTTTTTTTAACCTTACAGGAATTTTATAAAGTAAAGGTTTTCACTTAACGTTTTTTATGTACACACACTCACACTCACACACACACACACACATATATATATATATATATATAGTTATATATATGTACTATGTTATATATATATATTTGGAAACTAACAACGTTTTTGTTAAAATGAAACGATTTTTATTTCTATAAATTTTACTTTCTAGATAATAATATATTTGCGACCAAGAAATATCGAATTGGTTTTCATTTTCATACTAAAAAACTAGACAAATAAAGGAAAAAGAGGAGTAACAAATAATATGATACGGCATTTATGCATATTTTTTTTTTAGATTTGTCTTTTGAAACCGATAGAGAACGCGTGAAAAGATAAGAAATAATGTGTTTGTATATACACCCACATACACAGAAATTATACATTCATACATAAAGATACGCATTTATATTTATTTATGCATTTAAATATATGTATAAATATGTGTGTGCGTCTCTGTTTGTATATATATATACACACACGTATATATATGTATACGTGTTTATATTATGTATATATATATATATATATATATATATATATATATATATATATATATATATATATGTATGTATGTATATATATATATATATATATATATATATATATATATATATATATATATATACATATACATATATATATATATGCATATATATGTTTATATATGTATGTATTGTATGCATACATATATACATGCATGTGTACATGTAAATATATATATATATATATATATATATATATATATATATATATATATATATATATATATATATATATATATATTCTTGTACAGACATGGGTACATGTGTGAGACTAAATATAATGTGTGTAAATATCTCTAACCTTCTGTCTTTCTTGCTTATCTATCTATCTATCTATCTATCTATCTATCTATCTATCTATCTATCTATCTCTATTTATTTATCTCTGTGTGTATCTGTGCGTGTGTGCGTGTGTCTGTATTATGAATCGGATTGGCCGTGAGGGAGAGATATCGGTTTGAATTTGAGTTGCAAATAAATTCATCTAATTTATTATTATTTTTTTTCCTGCTTGTTTCACATAATCACTGACAATCAAAAGGCAAATGATTTCAGATTTGTGAATTCCTTTAATTGACACGTACATACCTATATTTACAGCTGACCAATAATGAAGTGAGATTGTGGAAGTTCAAACGAAGGGTGCAACAAAATAAATATTATGAGAAAAGAAGAAACAGAACATAATTTCAAATATGCAGAGTGTTTCGTTTAATGTGCGGTAGGAACCAGAGCAAATGCATAGAAATGATATATTAAATTCTGAATCAACATTAAAGTAAAAAACATTAAAAAACTTAATGACCTCCATAGCTTTATAATACAAATGTCAACCCTGCATTACTGTGTATAGATCGTAACAATATTTGTGACATCACAGAAATCATTTTAATATTTTAGAATATCTGAAAGAACTTCATAAAAATGTTAAAATGGTTTTTGATCATTTGATAGTAAGATACACTAATATTGCGTGTAATGGTACTTGTAATGTAAAATAATCATTGTTGCTTTTGAAGTTGTTTAGGAGCAGAATAACACCAATCAGATAGATCTATGTTCAAAATGCTTTCAGAACTAACCATCCTCTGATTTCAGAGAAATCTAGGATTAACTCATTTAGCCGGACTTTTCCTGTGTTTAGCTACTTTTTCATGGAGAGTTGTTTAAGGGATATTGACTGTTAGTTGTAAGCTGTCGAGTAACTATATAAAAAGTCATTGCGTCGTTCGATAACCATTGAAATATCTTGATTATGAACGCCAAAACAACGTTGCCATTCCAAGAAAATTTCCACTGGCTGCGAAACGATGTTGATAAGCTCTTCGACTTGTAAATCAAGAATTTTACTGTGGTTGGAAATGTAAACCTTTCCGATTTCTATATTCTTAATATGCAAAATAACGTAGGAGAGGAAGTTAATATAGAATTATATAGTGACAATAGACGGGAAATTATATGCAACAGAAACGGGTGTGAATTAAAAATTATTTGCAGAAGAAGACAATACAATAATCAGATCAGTTCACCTAAGAATACTCGACGATTTAGATTTTACCATGACCTTCGTTACAAGGAGGTAGTAACTGTCTCAAATCTCAGAAAGAAGCTCCTTACGTAAACATTATGATCGAGTTAACCTAAGTTATTAAATTATTAAGTATATTACTAGCAACACATCTAGGAACATCTTAGCTTCCCTTAACATGAAATTATTACTCATATCACAAAAAACATCATCGCACCACATACCTCCACTCAGTACATATGACACTCAGCCAAAGCTCTGAAATTTAGCTACAAATGCCGGAACTCATTATCAAGCATTATCCTTTCTGATACATGAACATCATTTCAATAGCTAGGACTGCATCACAAAAGCTGGCTAATTCTCTTCATTCGTGAAAAATCTTCCCACCATTTTGTTACATTTCAGGATGGTCATTATTTTTCCTGCAAAATAAACACACGCACTATATATTCGTTCTTTGTTCTTTTGTTATTGTTCTTATTTTACCTTATGTTCATTGCCTAGATATCTTTCATCATACATCTGTGATCTCTTCAGTGACTTTTCTATTCTCCGTGTCTCCTCCTGATCTGTTTAGTCCATTCTCTGTTCAGAGAGACAATGGACATAAGATAAGAGCAATAATAAACGAGTGAAGAACGAAAATTTAGTGTTTGTGTTTATTTGACAAAAAAACAATTACTATCCCGAAATATAAACAATATATATTTCAACACACAATTTTTCATCAAGAATCTTGCAAAACAAATTCATAAACGTAACATTCCCACCACTAACAGCTATTAATACTTTACAAAGCACAAATGGTGGTCATAATAGAGGATTTGCTCCACATCTGGAACAAAGCTGCTGCTACGCACAAATACCTTGGACTGCCTCTACAGAAAGGCCGCTTGAATAATAGTTACGGCGGTGATTTAATTACATACCATAACCACTTAGGTATCCTCCGAAACACTTGTGTTTCCATTTCCGCCCTTCATTGTACGCATAAGCCCTTCAACACCATACTAGACATTCTGACTCCTTCTTTGGCCCCCATAACTTCTATAACCTTAGAGCTAATTCGTTCCCAGCAGTTGTTGACCTGAAACTGTTTCAACATAGCATTACCAGTATCAAATAAAGCGATCCCGGGGAGCCTGCACATGATTAAAAAGTTAGAAAACAACACGTAGAACCTCCTAAATCTCAACACCATCAAATGTCTCCATTACCGCGTCGATGAGATCATTACTGTCTTTGTCCACTCAAGAGAAAACGTCTTTGTATAACAAATTTGTTCTGTCGCTTCTAATTATATACTGGTTGGAGATTTGTGATATTTTATTCTACAGCGTAGAGGATTTCTAATAACGAAAGGTGAAAACAATAAGACTGACCTATATACATTTACAATTTAACCACCGGCTATAATATTGCCTCATTGTGAACAAATTCAGCAAATAACCCTGCCAATTAATGACTCTCCTTATAAAGTATTTACTTCCTGTACAATGCAGGAAGAGACAACGGATTATTAACCAAATGCACCCCTCCTACAGCTTTGTATATGATTGCGTACGCCGGCGTGAAAATGTGAATGCGCAGGAGGATTCGCTTACTCATATTTGTAGACGTGGATGAATGTGTGCATGAACGCTTAGCATTCAGTAAATTAAGGTGAGGAAAATCTAATAGAATTGTTAAAAATCGTTATGAATGGTATCGAATTGTAGATGCTACATTGCTTAGTAGCGAATAACATTTAATGTAAGCAAATATATATATTTCTATCTATCTATCTATCTATCTATCTATCTATCTATCTATCTATCTATCTATCTATCTATCTATCTATCTATCTACCTACCTATCTATCTACCGACCTATCTATCTATCTATCTATCTATCTATCTATCTATCTATCTATCTATCTATCTATCTATCTATCTATCTCTATATATATACACGAATATGTATTCTTATATAAGTAAATATGTATGCATCAGATACATGTATGTATCTACGATATGCATATGCATAAATTTCTCTAATTGTCCGTGTGTGAACATATGTGTGTGTTTCTGTCAGTGTGTGTGTGTGTGTGTGTGTGTGCGTGTGTGTGTGTCATGTGTTTGTATGTGTGTTATTGTATGTTTGAGAGAGTGTGCGTAACATCCACTTTCCGTATAAAAATTCTTGCACCCTTCATTCAGGCAGTTAATTGAATAATCATAAAACTAGCTCTTTATTATTAGCTTTCACACATCTCAATAGAAATACCATTTCACACTTTCTTATTTGTGTCTACGCTTTCTCATAATTTGTATAAACTTTTGGCATAAGACTAGAGAACGAAATTCTATGCACCATTTTCAAATTCCTTTTCTTTTCTACATTTCTATTTCCCCTTTCCTTTGTTTTACTTTTCCTTTTGCTTTCCTGTTCCATGTTTCCTTTTACTTGTTATTTACTTTTTCTCTTAAATTTTAAGTTGTAAGAACTCAGTATTCTTAAGTGCCGACTTCAATATATATACCGCCAAAATCTGTCTGTCTATCTGTCTATATGTCTGTCTCTCTATAAATCTCTATAAATATATATATAGGGAGAATTCACAGAAAAACAGAAGACGAAGACAGGTGGTGTAGAAAACAAACAGATTTATTAGTATAACGATCGGGAATTGAAAAAGTCTTTAACGTTTCGGGTCTACGCTCTTCCACAAAAAGGAACACAGAAAGAAACAAGGAGAGAAAAAAATTGTATAGTGGTTAGCGATCTATCATGCCGAATGACGGGAAGAAGGGTGTATGTATATATATATATATATATATATATATATATATATATATATATATATATATATATATATATATATGTCCAGGCATATATATTGATACGAACACACACACGTATATATTGATGCACACACACGCACACATCTACACACACACACACACACACACACACACACACACACACACTCACGCACAAGCATATTAATAATAACAGAGAAGGTAAAATAGGAAGTAAGAAGAAATGCTTTCACATAATTGAAAGATAATGGAATCTTTAAAATTATTCCGCTGAAGAACCTCATCTTGTGGAAAATAACAAATTAAATTTAAACAAGTTCTGAGTTAAAACTCTAAAATACGACTGGACAGAGAAATTCTAGGGATTTCAAAATATAATCAAGCGAAAATATGATGGAAAATGAATTTTCTTCTATAAATTTCGAATCTTGTGTGTTGAAAAAAAAAAAAAAAAATGAATGGAAGCTACGGGGGAATAAAATTCTAAAATATGAGGAGATAGCCAAAATCAACGAATATTTTAAAGATTTCAAAATAAAATTTGTGATGAAGTGCAAACTCAAATATTTATAATTAATAGGCGGGAATACAATAGAACATGTAAGTATGATAAACAAGTGTTTTAAAGTCCTTCAAATGATTATTAGTGAAACACAAATGTTGGTAGAGTACGGCCACTAACTGAACTGGATATATTAATGTCCTGGATAGAATCGAACTTTAAGAAATGGTCACCATCAAGAATGTTTTATATTTTGCTGAATTCCAGGAGAGACTCTAAATGAAATAGAATTTTCTAAGTATGATTTTATGGTTCAAAGTAGAGATTGTTTCTGTTTTATGTCCAAGATTGTATTTAGCTGCCGAAGTGTAAATGTTCTGTTACATTTTATTCGGCAGAGTATTTATAATCAGTTAGTCGGTATAATGCCTAAGGCTCGGGAATTTAAAGATTGGCTCACTTGACACACACACACACACACACACACACACACACACACACACACACACACACACACACACACACACACACACACACACATACACACACACACACACACACAAACGCGCACACACACATAGTTGAATAAAATGTGGGTAAAAACTTCGTGATATGCTATACAAAGCTCCTCGATAGCTATTGGGTACCTAATGTCACCATACAGTAGAAATAATCTTGTCACAGGATATATATATATATATATATATATATATATATATATATATATAAATGGGGAAAGTCTGAAACAGGAGCCAATAGGAGTTGATTGGTGGGGATAGATTTAGCTATGATAATCTTTCGCTGCCACAACTGTTGGATTTATCATGTTTATATGGTTATTGAGATATTAGATGTGTTTTTGTCAATGTTAGATGCAACTATTAACTTTAATTTATATACATGTACTATATACGAATCCATTATTAAGATGTGTGTGTTTAAGTATATTGGTTGAGACTGCCTCCTAGTATTACGTAGGAGTGCATGAAAATTAATATCATCTTTAAAGCAATGTTTCTGCTGTAAATTGACATTAGTTTTGGTTCATTGAGCAAAAGATTAAAAGTTTGACTTTTATTATTAATTATTGCAGATAGATTTAGGCTTTAGAATAGTCGAAAAGACAAAGAGACACAGGAAGTCGGGACGGACGGAAAGTAGAAAATAAAAAAAAGTGGGAAATAAAAATGTAGAATGATTGTATATGTGCATATATAGATTTGAATGTATAGATATACACCCACGTATTAAAATATGCATATACATATGTATAAGATAGACATGTATGAATACAAATACACACACATATACACACAGACGCACACACTGATGTTTGTATGTGTACAAATATGTACACACACACAAACACACACACACACACACACACACACATATATATATGTATATATATATATATATATATATATATATATATATATATATATATATATATATATGTATGTATGTATATATGTATATATATATATATATATGTATATATATATATATATATATATATATATATATATATATATATATATATATATATATATATATATGTATGTATGTATGTATATGCACGCACACATACACGCGCACGCACACATACACGCGCACGCACACATACACGCGTACGCACACATACACACGTATTTGTTCATAAAAGGCTTCCAAACAATTTGTCTGACAAATTATAGTCGCAGTATAGTCTGGAGAATTGATAGACTACGCATACCCAAAATTTCCACACAACGAGTTCGAATCCCGAGACATGTTCCTAAAACACCTTAAATATCCAATCAAGTATACAACCCCAATTGTGTTAAATTATCAACACAATTTCTATTAGAAAATAAATCGCGGACCCTTCATAATCAATTCTTATTGCTATTTAAGACGGGATATTAGTGTTTCCTCTCGCTATAACTTCCGAAAACTTAGAAGCGTAAAATACCAAGACAAATCAATACCGTTATTATAGCATTAACTGATATATGCAAGTAATTTAATGATTATTACAGATGTTTCGTTGTGACACCTGACAGTAACTTATAATTGAAACATTCCAATATATCCTTTTAAATCTCTTCGCTTGTTATTTTATATGAGTGTAATCCCCATGTATATAGCGAAATTTTACATGGCATGCAATTCTGAAAGGTGTCAGAATTATTGCTGTTATGAAGGTGTCAGGTTGCGATCAACTTCCGCATAATTTAATCTTACAGCATTGAGACCTACTGAAACGAACCATGTTTTCAGAACTCTCTTATGGCTGGGAAGATGAAATAAGGTGTGATAGCGAAGCGTGTCAATGAAGTAGTTAATCTTTACTGAACATTAAATCAAACACAAACCCGTTTATCATTAGAAATTGTCCATTACCAAAGGAATAGAAAACTTACATGAATATCAACAGTAACAGGAGCCCTACAACATGAAAATTAGTTGGCGATATTGATACCCACATACAGTGTTAATAGGAAATATTGCCCTCCCACAAGAACAAAGGAACTCGTTTAGTTTTAGCTAAAATTTGCCAAGATATTAGCACCTATGTGATTGGTTTATTGAAGCATAACTAATAGAAATATTTGCGTGAGTATAAGTTGCTCATTAAATTATTTCCCTAGCGTCACAACAAATATAATGTAGTCAGTTAAAACATCTTCTGTAATGTTTAAATAAGTCACTGTCCAGAGTGGCAGAGCCTAAGGACAGTTCGATTTTAGTTCGTACCGGGGTGGACACTATAAGTACTAGTTACGGATTGGAAGCGATTTATGTGAATATTCTCTCCGAAATATGTGGTCGAATGTCAGTGTTAGAATCCAACTTGTGAAGGGTGTTGTCACCTTTATATTTAATGTCAAGAGTTGTCTACTTTTCTGACATTTACACTATTAAGTCATGTATTCTCGATTTTTTATGGCTTTTTACCAAAACTCCATTTAATGAAAGAAAAAATTGATGTATCTCTAAATTAAACATTTGGCAGTTTGTTGGCCAGAGTTGTGTACACCTAATTAAGCCGATCCTGTCATATTACTGGTATTTCGAAACAACGTGGTCGTTGACTTCCTATTATGCTAGCCAAATCTTTCTTTAACCACCACAGTTGGAAAGGTGATGTGAGATAATATAATCTTAGATACAATATGCCTATTAAAAAGAGATAGTCATGAGTGGAACACCTTTGCTAATAGGCCTGCTTAATCACGACTGTTCTGTTACTAAAAAAACTGCCACAATGATTGTTCCGTTTATCTACTCTTACACCACAGTAATTTAGTCATTCTGCTACATCAACCCACACAACTATTAAACCAGATACAAAGCTATTATACCAGATAAAGGATATACCCGCTTTGTTGATTGTAACCTATATAGTGACTTCTCTAAGAATATTGTTAGTTTCCATTTTTAATACTTCTGTGAAAGATTTTCTTGTTACATTTTAGCGGCAAGTCAACTCTGATGAGACACGCATATAGCCTTGGATTTTTCAACTACGAATACCATTTCGTTTTGTTTTCCAGTTATACCCTTCTATAACAATGGTTACAGTATTCCCTTTTTTTAACGCAATGAGATTTCATAGAAGTACACAAAGCAAGAATTATAAAATTCCTGTTTTTCTGTTGTAGCCAAGGCAGAGGCGAATATTAAAGGATGGTACTGTTATGGTTATACAACTGAGATTTGACCTTCATTGTTCCAGTTTTTTTTTACGTGTGTTACAGAGTAAACAGGGCCCCTCCGTTGTCAGTGTGCACCAGGGAAGAATAGATATCAGTGATCTAATTTCTCTGGTCTAAAGATATGTCAAGGGCTGAAGTTTATCGCAGGCTTTCAGTACAGTGCATGAACAACGCTCTACCGCGTGGAAATTTATATAAGTGGACAGAGAAGCTTAATATTGGCCGCACAAGCGTGAAACACGAAGAAGAGGCGGGACGCTAATCAAACTCCACTATTGTTATAAAGTTTAAGTGATATTCCCGGTGAATCAACGAGTGACCATCGATGATATAGCATGTTCTCTGCAAATTAATCACGGTTCTGTATACGAAACCGTCTGCGACAAGCTTCGCTTCCGTAACGTTTGTGTGAAATGGGTGCCTAGAGAGATTACCGAAGCGCTTAAGCGCAATCGTGTGGAGATCTAGCACGCTTACTCGACCCTTACAACGATGAAGGTGAAACACTTTTGGAGAGAACAGTCAGAACAGCCATAATCCAAAGGGCCGAATATGGAGTGGTAATATGCAGAGTCATCTGCAAAAATTTAATTCACGACTCAAACTTCCGCAGAAAACGGAAATCATTTTTTTAGTATGTAAAAGTACTACACTGGAAAATTACCTGGAATGGGGATCTACACTTACTAATGTCGTCTACAGTGAAATGCTGACCAGCAAACTGAAACCAGCAATTCGAACCAAACGCTCTATTGTCAAAGCAAGAGTTATTGCTGGACGATACTGCACGCTCACATATGGTCACTCAACCTGTTAAAATGAATGGAAAATTGGAATTCGAGTTGCTGGAGCATCCTACTTATTTGTGTTCCTCCTGCTCCACCTCCATCTCCTTCTTCCCCTCCCTTTCCTGCTGCTGCTGCTGCCCCCCCTACTGCTGTTGCTCCTCCTACTGCTGCTACTGCATCTGTCCCTGTCCCTGATCCATCTCCTGCTCCACCTCCACCTCCTGTCCTTCCTCCACCTCCTGCCCCCCTCTCCTTCTTCTGCTGCTGTTGCTGCTCCCCCTCCTCCCCTCCTCCTCCTCCTCCTCATCATCATTAATATCATCATCATCATCATCATCGTCGTCGTCGTCGTCGTCGTCGTCATCATCATCACCATCATAATCATCATCATCAATATTATTATTATTTGAACGAAAACTCTCTGCTTATTTTGCTAGGTGTGGTGGAGAGTTTCAGCTGTCCATAGCTAGCAAAGTAAGATGACTTTTGTTTACTGATCGTTCTCCTCCTCCATCGTCGTTTACTCGTTGTCTCCTCCGTCCCTCCTCCTCGTCCTCCTCATAATCATCATTAATTATCATTAGTATCGATGTGATTGCTCGACTTGGTATCTTTTACCATGTCATATCTCCTTTCGTAAAAGAAGAACACATTAGGTAATGTGACACTAGATGCGCCATACCTGAAATAGAATGCCCATGCTTGGAATATATCTTCGATCATGACTTCTTAATACTAAGAGCTGATACAAGATTAAAAAGCAACATCATCTTTACAATTGTCATCTCATGACCGTTATATTGCAAAAATGTCCTTGAAAACACAACAAGCATAAAACTTCTCTGAGTCATTAGAGATTTCTAGAACTAGCAACCAAGAACGCCTCTGAACGTACGTTCAATCACATTAAAAAGGGAATAAAATACAGAATGAAGTAGGCCCCTTGATACACTGTGTTTGAAAAAAACTCACGGTCAGCTCAAAATCTATTTCTGTAAGGCTGCTCGATTAAGGCTGGCCTGGATGAGGCAACAAAAATATCACGAAGAACAGGATCTCATTTCTGCCAAAGAGCAAGTGACTCGGTGTCTCGACTTGCTAGATATAGCATATAAAATTTCTCCTGTATGAATTCGGACAAATTCGAGAACAATGACAAATGCAACACATGGTTTTAATAGAAAGCAATTAAAAAGTGGAGCAAAATTTTCAACATTATGTACAACACAATTCTCGTTTCCTGTCTTCTTCCCAGAAAGAATGAATCTCTGATATATTTTACTTCGCATACTACAATTTATAACAGAATTCATAAATGTCTAGTCTGTGCAGAATAAGGAAAGAAACAATAAAAATTATATAAAGTTATAAAAATATACTTTATTTTAAGAATAATTTCTAGAGATGAATTCAGTTTTTGTCGCAATCACAGATAACATTTGTAGCTTTTTATTCTTTTATTCTTTTAGTGGTTACAGTCATTGGTCACAGACATGTGTTGTGTGTTTAAGTGTGTTTGTGTGTATATATGTGAAATTATGATATACATATGAATATAAGTATTTATATATAAATGTATAAAAGTATATGTAATTTTATTGCATATGTATATATGTATGTATATGTATATATGTATGTGTGTATATATGTATATATAAATATATATATATATTCATATATATATACATATGACTTTGTACATATACATATATACGTGTCAGTGATTCTATGTGATTGTAAATGTGTATAATATTAAACAGCTATATGTAGGTACATATGAGTGTAAATATACACATTCATACATGTAAGTATGTATGTATTTCTCTCTCCTTCTCTTCTCTCTCTCTCTCTCTCTCTCGCTCTCTCTCTCTCTCTATACATATACGTAAAAGATATTTAAGCTGCAATGTAATTCTCTCTCTCTCTATATATATATGTATATAATATATATATATATATATGCATATATATACATACATGCATATATACATATATTTATAGACATATATATATATGTGCATATATATATATATATATATATATATATATATATATATATATATATATATATATATATATATATATACATATAATTTACATTGTATTTTGAACTTAATTCTCATATATTTCTTCTTGTGTATCGTTGTGCATATATGTGTCCTTCTCTATATACGTTATACGTATATACTAAGGAACTCAAATACACCTGTAATGCATATATACGTATGCAAAGATATACGCGTGACTATGTTTGTACGAGTTAGTCGGAAATACTCTTCGATGGCATTAATCGTAGTGAATGGTGCAATCAATACATAGTATATGTTATATAACTTTCACTTTCTTTATTGGACATTCTCCCTCACATGCACAGTTGTACAATTTGTCTATCAATTCCACTTCTCACTACCTTTATCTCCAAAGTCTCTGTACACACTCACACGCATATATATACATGTATATGTGCCTATATATATATATATACACATATGCATATATATATATATATATATATATATATATATATATATATATATATATATATTTATACACATACATACAGTACATACATAGACTTATGTACGTATGCCTATTCATTTATACACGCACTTATAGTGTCTCTCTGCATGTTTGTATATGTGTGTGTATATATATATATATATATATATATATATATATATATATATATATGCACACATAATGTATATATATATATATATATATATATATATATATATATATATATATATATATATATATGTATATATATACACATGCACATATATATAGATAGATAATGTATATGCCTCTGTGTGTGTACGTGCGCGCGTGGGTGTCTGCGTGTATCCATGTACAGGTTTATGTACCTATTTCTATACATACACATGTACATCTTTCTATTAAAACATACGCACACACATGCACAGGCCTACTCACACACATACACAAATATACCAGTGTGTATGTGCGTGTGTGTGTTTGATCTTGTGTATGTGTGTGTATGCATGTATGTATGTGAGTGTGCGCGTGTATGTGTGTTTGCTTTAAGACACCTAAATAAATAAATAATATCAACGTTATGAATGCGATTGTTATTATAAGGAAAAAAAAAATTATGAAATGAGAATTTTTTTTCATCGGTTCTCTATTCAAAATTATAACAAGTGAAAGTAAGAAAGTAACGAAATTTAAATATTTTGAATAGCCGTAAAATATGGAACAACGATAAAAACGTGAAGTTAACAGAGAAATTTTTCCAACTCTTTGTGAATAAATAGCAAAACCTAAGTATTTCTACATAGGGAATTGGGTGAAAAATATTTTAAAAGAAATTACTAAGAAAAGAATAAATAATGGAAGAGATATAAATCAACTCTTTACAGAAGAAGCGGATTTGGAATGAGAAGGTGAAGGTATGCAGAATAGAGAGTAACATTTACGGTTGGTACTGTTCAAGAATGGGAATTTCGCGTGACTAAAACCTGATAAAGAAAAATATACATTCAAGAAAAATTATAATAGCGTGTGTATATATTAATACATGCATGCATCTATAAATATCTATGTGTGTGTGTGTATGTATATATATATATGTACATATATATATATATATATATATATATATATATATATATATATATATATATATATGTGTGTGTGTGTGTGTGCGTGTGTGTGTGTGTGTTTGAGTGCGTGAGTGTGCATACACGTATGTAGGTATGTAATTATGTATATATGTATATTTTTGTATTATGTTATATCATATATATATATATATATATATATATATATATATATATATATATATATATATGTTATATTAGTTACATATACAATGTTTATATACCAAAAAAAATTTAAAACATTTTTCTGACATAATTTAAATATATACTTTAACCACGTAACACAAGCCTTCTGTAGTTTTTTCACTCTTATTATCTTATATATATATATATATATATATATAATTAACTATCTGTATACTTAGCTGCACATATACGCACATAAAAGCACATACATATACACAGACAAAGATACAAGCAAACATATACATAGACATATTCAACGTGATATAATGGGAGAAATATTTCAATATAAACATAAATGTAATGCATATTTCTTCGAATCCTTTGTTTAGTTACATACATTGTATTTATGTATGTATCTATATATATATATATTATTATTATTATTATTATTTATTATTACTTATACACACACACACACACACACACACACACACACACACACACACACACACACACATATATATATATATATATATATATATATATATATATATATATATATAGTTATATGTATGAATATATGTTTTTATATACGTGTAGATATGTAGATATGATGATTATTTATAGAAATTGTCATACAATATAGAAAAGCTTGTTGAATGCATGCAAACATTTATTTTGTGTGTGTACATATGTATATATATATATATATATATATATATATATATATATATATATGTGTGTGTGTGTGTGTGTGTGTGTAAAATCATGTTTCATTACCTGAGATACGCAATGCACAAAAAAGATATTTACTCTATACAAAAAAAAGAACCCCAACAAAAAACTCAATTAAACATATACTTACGTTATTCTTACCCTGGGAAATATTCTGTTATATATAGAGTGATCTGTTGTAAATTCAGAGATATTGATTTTAATGTTGTATATTTATTAGATTGGTGTGGGAGAATCTGCTGTGTCCCCAGTCTTCGCTGGTCCTGAAATATTACCGAATTCTTTCTACCGAATACTCTCATTAAACTGTAGTCGCTTGTAACAGCAGGAAAACCATTCAGTAATGATGGAATTCCAGAGGAATCCCTCTGTGCATTACTGGTTGAAATGGCTAGTGTTTGGCCGGGTCATGATAAAATGAGGCTCACAAACGTGGTTTGATGTTGAAAGTGTAGAAGAACAGCTCGTTACCAGAAAGAAAAAAAAAGGAAATTCTGCATATGTGGTCGGCTGGGAGGCGTCAATACGCTTGCTAGCCTAAGGCTGCAGGTCGGTTTATTAAAGTCCATGTATCACTTAGGAATAGCATGGGAGAAGGTTATATATTAATCAAAGAATAATTTTTTTTGTGAGTACCACAGAAAAAGCGCTAAACGACTCATTTAACCCTCTACTAAAAATACCTTTAATGTACAGTTTAATTAATTTCAGTTCTCTAACACTATTCATAACTGTTACAATGACATGTCTTCCCCATCGCTGGTAAAAGAAATGCTAATCATGCGTTTCAGAAAGAAAACTAATACCTTTCATCCTACTGTACTTCATTAAATATCTACATAGACCATCGGCAGGGGAAGGAGACACGTTAGAGCTAAACTGGTACTTATTTTATTGACACCGAAAGATGAATCGGAATGTCGACTTTGGCAGCATTTGAACTCATAACGTAAAGCTGGAAGACATACCACAAATAAGTTTGTCACTCGAGTTAACAATTCTGCTGATTCACTACTTTAATAATAATCCTTTCTATTATAATCACCGGGCCTGAAATTTTGGAGGAAGGCGATTAGTCAATAACATCGACCCTAGTGTTCAATGTATTCATCGACCCCAAACGAATGAAAAGTAATGAAGACCTCACCACATTAATAAATCAGAGCATAAGCTCTACTTTACAGCTCATTAAGCATTTTGTTTAGTGTGCTTACATTTCTATCAGCTAACCGCTTTTGGTGGCAAGGCATTTCTTCAGACTCTGTGAACTTTCAGCTACCTTCAAAAGAATGCGAATTTCGTTCGTGAAATTTCACATTTAATTAGAAAACTTTCTTCCTTTCTGGAGAGCGAAATCGAAAAATAGTGGCAATGCAGACGGTCCGCACTGAAAAGATGAAATTATTACAGGGAATCATGACAAAATCTCTCAAAATTAAACCGCACAGTTATATGAAAGTCCTGTCTTTGTATGCATTCATGAGAGTATTGTCATGTTTCAGTATATTATTTCTTATGACTATATCTTTATCACATACTCTTGCATACTTCATGAGTTACAAGAGGTTTACATGTAAAATTTGACTCATTGTATGTTTTGGCCCACTATAATGTCATAATAACACAGTAAAAATGAAATCAGAGAAGGGAAATAACACAAATTGACCGCATAAGCTACTGGTTTCCATATGGGCGATCTCCTGAATATCATACGGATTTTGTGTTTTGATGTTTTACTAGAATTTTTCCCTTTGCTGGAGAAACAAAGAAAAAATTTCCTTGCGGTAGCAATTTTAATTTTTATAAAGATGTTTCTTTTAATGCAATAATTTTTCACGTGCATGGAGAACAGTCAAAACCAAAAGAATGGCAAACATATTCATTCATAATACGTTCCAGCAGATTCGAACGTGGGAAGCTCAAAGAAGCCAGGCGTATATATATATATATATATATATATATATATATATATATATATATATATACGCATACAAATATATATGTCATATATATGTATGATATGTATATATGCACACATATAAATTTATACACATACAAGCATAGTCATATTTATATATATATATATATATATATATATATATATACTCAGCCAGACATATATACTTGAGTGTACATGAAAGCGGTACATGTATTCGGTGTATTCATGTATGCAGTAAAGATCGTGTGTTTTTGGACTCACATTTATGTTGAGTAAATCCCTGTTAAATATTTTCCTTTCCTTACTCAATCTGCATGCGTGCACATACACACACATTTACGTATATATGCACCGTGAACATTTATTTTTATCACGTACGCTGAAAATAAATTCAAATGTTAATAAAGATAAATGGAATTCTAGCTGACTCTCTCAGAGCACTGTATAGCAACCCAATATTAAATTAATTCTGAAACTATACCAAAAGTTGCCCGGAAAATGAAAATATCAGGAAAACAACAAGAAAAACAACATAAAAAACAACGAGAAAAATCTCAAAGATTACATATCAATGCATGCAAAAAAAAAAAATGCCCCAAAATAAACAAGTGAAAATTGATTTTAAAAATCAAAACAATCTCCTTAAACATTTTATAGGGAAAGAAAGAGATTAGATATACTTAAATGTAGGATGAAATCGCATATATCTTCTGTTGTCCGGCTTAATATTGGAATCGTATGAGCAAATTATCGTGTAGGTACTGTTGCTATCATTATTATTATTATTATTATTATTGTGATTATTATTATTATTATTATTATCATTAATATGTTGTTGTTGTTGTTGTCATCGTCCTCATCGTCGTCGTCGTCATTATTATCATCATCATCATCGTCGTCGTCACCTCCACCACCACCACCACCACTACCACCATCACCACCACCACCACCGCCGCCGCCGCCGCCACCACCACCACCACCATCATCACCATCATCACCATCATCATCATCATCATCATCATCATCATCATCATCATCATCATCATCATCATCATCATCATCATCATCATTGTTGTTGTTGTTATTATTATTATCGATATATTTTGTTGTTTTACTCATTATTGCTTATGCCTTTTATGTGGACATGTATGCATTTGTCGGTGCGTACATATTTAAATTGTATTTCTGAGAATGTAATTGTATTGCTTTTGTCTTCTGATAGGCTTTAATTTTGTTTTTATTTCTTGTCTTCTTTAAGTTGTGTATACGTGTTTCGGTTAATTCTGCAGATCAATATATACTATTAATCAATGCATTAAGTATGCTTCTTACGTGTTGAAAGCTTTATTTTCATTTTCTTCTCACCAACTCTCTTCATCAGCAAATGTTGCAGTGTGGTACTCTAGGCCAAATACAAACTTCCAATGTACAGCTAATCCCCAATTTACGATAGAGAAGAAGCCAGAAGTAAGATGACAAAAGAAATAGCAAGATTTCATTCGTATCTTTAACTGTCTTAATCCTCAGATAATTGAAGATTTCAGGTTTGTTTAATAAAGACTTACAATGGCGTCGACTCTCAAGCGATCGCAACTCGATTGTCATCTGACAGTCAATAAATAGACTATAAAAACCAAAACTCAGTCACGGTGTATGTAGCTAAAGGTCGGCTTATAATCTCTTTCGTCTGTTAGAGAGAATATACTTGTGCTTACAGTAATACGTAAGCCACACTATTTCCCCTACACTATTTTAACAACCACCATCCCTCAGCACACACAACACATACGAAAACCGCCAGACCACACGCATTAGTAATGAAACATATAGTTATGAATGTACGTATTTGTGTAGAAATCCATATATACAGAGGAAAAACAAGCCGCTTTATCTCTGCTAATAAGTAAAAATCACTTACACCCATTTACATATGAAAAGAGCACGAATTAATAGATATACGATAGTAATCTAGGAAAACTAATATTTTTCTTAACATTTTCTCAACTCTCAATCGGAGTTGACTTCGGAATATTATGTTTTTTAGTTTTCTTTTTAGAAATATGGCGTCTACATCTGAATTAAATAACAGATTGATACGATGCATTTTGTGGGACGATAGTCACGTTTCAACGATCCTTCCTACATTGGAAATAATACGATATTGATTCTGAGTTCAGGGTTCATTAAATATCGGTTGTATTTCTCTACCTCTGTTATTATATGGGAATCGACAAAAAGAAATCCAAAAATATCGTTGATAATTAACGGATTCTCATTTTGGCTTAACTACTAAATATCATGAATGGTATTTGGCTTCTCTTTCATCAAACGAAGCACGGCATGCAATTTAGTATTCATAAAATATTGCTAAATTCTGTAAGTGTATAGTTGTGGTAAAATATTCACGTTGTAGTAGAGGTATATGAACATACTTAAAATGGCGGAGATTGTTGTAAGCAGCCATTATTAAGAATTGAACAATAAATTTGAGCAAAATGATTGAAGGTATAGAATATGAAGCGGAAGTTAGCTTTATACAAGTAAAGAGATATAGTGTAGCACAGTAAAAAGTAGTCATGGATTATGTTGATTTTAAGTGTTACGGTACTGCAATATCCGAGGCAAAATTACAGAGTAAATTTATCCAGTTACTTCTGATGAAAAGAAAAGAGATTCAGGCCTTGTAAAAAGTAACTGATCCTACAATGTATTTTCTGTGCAGTTTTGGTCTTAATGCAGTTGGTTACAGTTTCTTAGATGTAATATTAAACGGAAAGATAAGATTTACAGAGGAATCTTACTGAAATGTATGAAACAAAATATCAATTAAAACATAAAACAAAACATAAAATAAAGCATGAATGGTCAACAACAAATTAAAGCAGGCAATACTTAATGTGTAACAAAGAAAAGATATGAAGAGTATTACATGAAGGAATCTAAGGCGATAATCTTTTAATCAAGTGTAAAAGAATTTGAAGTTTTATGAAGTAAGACACGAAATTAAGAAACAGTAAGAAAAATATCATTGTAGAATTATCTGAAATAGTGTGATACTTGCGTTAAATAAGTTGATATCAGATGGTTGTATCTTTGCTATTGGGAATCAGATAGTTAGATAAATAGATTCATACCTATAAAGGGAAAACACACACACACACACAAACACACAAATATACAAACATGTATTAAATAGTGAATTTGTGATCTCCCTCCTTTCATTCCCTTTTCTTCCTCTCTCTCCCTCCCACTCTTTATATATATATATATAAACAAATATATGTACACACACATATACATACACACGCGCACACATATATTTTCATGTATCAGAATGAAGGTGGGTATATATGGTATGCAAATGGGTGCGAAAGATGAGACCTAATGATAAGAAATGCAACGGAATTTCTGGAATTTTCCTCGTCGTGTCTCATGACTTTAATAAGTCCCTTAATTTGTTATGAGTCTTTGAACGTATTTATTTCTAATGTTTTCTTTCTACTTCAAACCCCACCGCATACAAACACGTGCGCAACCAAATATACATATATAAATACACTCACATCCGTTTCAGAACTCACTCATGGACGAAAATTCAATTCTCAATTTAACAAAACTTATTGAAATTAAATTACATTGGTTGGAAAATGTGTGGGCTGTTGCGAAAAATACTTAGTGGTGAAGTATTGTAATATATCAGTATATAAGGATATTCAATTTGAAACACCCGAGAGATGTATAATAAATACAGAAAGATTACTATATTGCGACAATACACTTACGAGAGACGTCGAACAGCTCATAAGATGACCAAGATACTCTTATGAAATGTAAACATGTGAGGTTGGTTTTTCAACATAATCTCCCTTGCGGTCCACACACCTCTTCCATTGGTTTTGCAGTGCTTAGATCTCATTGGTGAAGGAGCTTTCATCCTGTTGGTCAAAACATTCAAACGTAGATATAACATCATTATTATTACGATACTATTTCACAGCCGAGCGGCTTTTCATGATAGGGAAAAGTTGTTGATAGAGCAAGAGAATAGGGAATGTGATCAACCAGGTCCAAGCCCGAGTCATGCACGGCAGGCATTGAAACCAAGGACATCTGTGTTGGAGCATTTTTCAGATGAAGGAAGATCATGTTCGCCAGTTTTCCATGATGTTTGGTCTTGATAACCTTACAGAGCTGCCTCATCAAGTTGGCATAAGACACGCTATTCATGGTGTGGCTCTTATTAAGATAGTCCAATAAACACAACGCCTTTTACATTCCTCAAGATTAAGGCCATCACTTTCCATGCAGATGAAAAGACCTTGATCTCATTATGGAGCAGGTGAATATCACTATTTCCCCTTCATGGTTTAGCTCTTTGTCTCTGGCTCAAAACGATGATCCTAACGCTCATCTTGGCTTAGGAAACGTTAAACCAAACGAGCTAGATCTGTCACAAACAATGTAAAATTTTCGCATGATGTGATCCGCCTGGTGTGCATTTGATCAGGGGTTAGAAGACATGGTACCTGCCGAGCAGAAAACCCCATCAAGTAGAATATTCCCAACTCTCTCACGGGATATGGTAATAGCATTGGCTATTTGATTCATTGTCAATCGACTGTCATTCATCACACTATGGTGAACACATTCACTGTTTCCTTCGGTGGGGTCAGTTGCAAGATGTCCATTTTCAAGGATCTCCGTTCCCCTCCTAAGTGCAGTTGCACACTCTTTGCACTGTTGATAAAACTGGAGCCTCATTCCCAAACAGCAATTACGCCATCATGAATGTCCTTGGGGGATAAACACTTTACCTGCAGGCACTTGATAATATCACGGCACCAAATTTTGTCCATTTTCAAGAGACGTCGCTACTAGTTACATATGAAGTCTTTTTTGAACAGTCAGATACCAGTTTACTTGGGAGGAAACAATGCGGTTAATAAAACAGTTGAAATTAATGCATGCAACATTTCACAGCTTTAGCAGAACTCCTTCATAATAAGCCTATTATCCTTTTTGCACGCTCGTTTAGGAGACTTCATTTATTTATACCATTGACAAGCGGAAATTTCAGACTTGTAGTTCGTTTCTTGTGATCTTATGATGTGAACGTAAAGATTGATAGACTGTGAGTCACTATATTTTAATGTGTCACCAACAATCCCTACATATATTTCAAAATTAGGTCAACTGTGGTCAATATTTACTAAGAAGGCGGCGAGCTAGCAGAAACGTTAGCACGCCGGGCGAAATGCTTGGCACTATTTCGTCTGTCTTTATGTTCTGAGTTCAAATTCCGCCGAGGTCGACTTTGCCTCTCATCTTCTCGGGGTCGCTAAATTAAGCACCAGTTGCGGACTGGGGTCAATTTAATCGACTTCCTCCTCCACCAAAATTTCGAGCCTTGTAACTAGAGGAGAAAAGAATATTTACTAATAAACGCAGGTATGGTTGAGAAGCGCTCTTTGCAATCGCATGATTTCAAGTTCAGGCCCACTACGCAGAACCATTGAGTGTGTCACTTAATAAGGCATTAAAACAGAATGACTCACCCCTGTGTGTCTGAGTGTGTGTATGTGTGTGTGCGTGCATATGCATGTTTACGAGTCTGTGTTTGAATATATACTACTAGTATAGTTTGGCAACCGGTGTGGTTATGTTTTCAACGTTGTAACTTAACACTCTGGCCAAGAAGAGACTGACAAAATAAGCACAAGATTTTTAAAACGTACTGGGGCCAATTTGTTTGGCTAAAATCCTTCAGTATGGCTTCAGTCCAATGACTGGAGGAAATAAAACATAAAAGATATGTATTTTTGAAATACGTTGGTCATTCGACACCATTACAAACATTTGGTCACTTTTGTGTTAGTACTTGCGCAGCGACAAGTGAGCAGCAGTACGTGACAAATGTCGAATTCTGAAAACAATTGTGTTACAATTTTGTTATATGTTTAAAAAAACTGCGTTACCAATGTAAAATACAAAATTAAAATTGATCTGTTGAACTGTCTGCTTCACAAACAACATTATTACTCAACGGAGTTAATTCTCTAAATAAAGACATTAACCTCATATGATTCTCCACTGTGATATGGGAGAGGTATGTAGTAAAGCCGATCAGATACTATTGGTTTGCAAAGCCGAGCTAGATAGAATACATAGATGCGTAAGTGCGAATATGCATAAATACGTGTGTTTGTGCGGGCGTGTTTGTGTGTGTGTTTAAGGTGGCGAGCTGGCAGAAACTTTAGCAGGCCGGGTAAAATACTTAGCGGCATTTCGAACGATCTTAGCACAAATTATGGCAAGCTTGACTTTGTCTTTCATCCTTTCGGGGTCGGTGTAATCAACTTGGTCTCCGACTCACGAAATTACTGGCATTGTGCCAAAATTTGAAAGCAATATATATGTGTCAGTGGTTGTTTTTTTTTTATTTAGATTTTGTTATTCGAGAGCAGTTCGGGAAATATAAATCGTAAAAGACAATTTCCTGACCGAAATGATTGCCAGCGGAAGGAAGTCATGTGTTAATTGACGAAAACCTCTAAGTGAAGTGCCCCAGCATTACCGCAGTCCAGTGATATTAAAAGAACAAAGAAATAATGAAATGATGTCACAAATTTATGATTGGCCAGTATAAACTTCTACGGAATACAGGTTTGTATACAGATCAATAATGGCATGTATATGATGAGATGATTCCCACAAACAACGGTGACAGTCTTCCAGTCTTACTTCCCAGGAAAGGCAGCTCTTAGAATCAGTACTCGGCATTATTGAGGTAAAAGTAAACTGAAAACTGCCATTCAAGACTTAAGATGTTTTATCTATAACATTGCGCATGGGAAGTGAAGACATAAAAGTAAATGAAATGGCGATATACGGGAAGAGAAATAATATTGTAGAACATCTGTATCAATGTGAGAACTAGAAATTCGTTAGAAATTCGATTTCGCACAAAACCGTTATTTATAAATATTGTAAAAAGAAATTATTATTTCTTTGCTTCTGAGACAACAGACGTAAGCAGCATACCAATTTAACCATGCACACTTACATAAAGACATGTTCAAACGGTTGGCAACGAGCATTAATGGCTTTTGATTTAGGAACAAGAATAACAATTTTGATGCTAGGTGTTTAATTCATACATATTTTATCGACTGCAAATGTTTAGATGATAAAATAGGGCCGAATCAGTATTTGAACTCAAGACGTGAAGAGAAATATGTCAATGTATTTTCGCTTAGGAATTCGTATTGTTAGCCAGTTATATGAATATATATATGGAAGATTTTCAAGTGTGAATATATTCTAAAATATATATATAAAAAAATCAAAGAAAAAAGTATGGTGTTTTACACAACAAAAGACTAGAATATCATTCAAGATAGAAAATGTTTAAATGTGTCATTGGCAAATATCTATGAGGAAACACATACTTATACATCCACTGAATTATCTATAATGTTACACATTGCTTCCTCAAATTCCCTAATGCAAGTAGTATCGTCAATTTCTAGTAAAAAAAAAAAAAACGAAAAATATTAAGTAATACGTCTTAAATATATCACTAGTGAATAACAAGAAAAGTAAAACATGCAGACCTTCAGGTTGAACCATATCACAGATCTTTCAAATTGAATTATCTGTTGTTAAGAATACGGTTTTACAAAGTTTGGAAATTAAGAATTGCAAAACATATCAGTAAGAAATATAAGATTACATCAGTATTCCGCATCTAAAAGTTTTATCTCAGTTAAGTAATTTACAGCCTAACTTAACAAAGTTCATCTATATTGCCATCAGCTATTTAGACGTCAAACACCTCATAGCAGAAATTGTTATCGATGATTCGTTTCTGTAACATTGATAATTACTTTAAAGTGTCCTTCATGAAGTTTCTCGTAGTGCGCGCGATAATTAAGTCTTGAAGAGGGATTCGTTTTGACTAATGTGCAAAAAGTAAATGAATATGTAGGTCTAAACTGTGAGTAGGTAGGTGCGAGAACAATTTCACTTCTTGTGCTTTGCATTTAGTAAGAGATTCTCAAGTTCAGAATAGATGAAAATTAAATCACATTGGTAGAGAGTAACTTTGAAATAAAATTTGACATATATTGATGCAAATCGTTAATAAATGTGTTGGTTTGCCACTCAAATTCTCCTGTTTATAAGCACTCTTGAGGTAACGTAATCTCAGAGTTAAGTTATAAGTATCTGCATAAAAATTTTGGTACTGTTGTGGGCCATGCATAAATCACGTCAGCAAAATCTAAACAAATCTATTTAAACTTTCCAAACTGTAATGGAATCGATGATCTTTCTATTCATATATAGTAAAAAAAATTAACGGAATAAAATTTTATATATTTTTGCCATTACTTATCTCCATGATGCACTTAGAAAATGTATGAGCAGAGGACCTAGTCTTTCACTTACCTGCATATATATCTACGGATATATATTCATACACACATACCCAATGAGACATATATATATATATATATATATATATATATATATATATATATATATATATATATATATATATATATATATATATACATATATATATATATATATATATATATATATATATATATATATATATATATATATATATATTAAACATATATATATATATTAAACATATACACTTACTAATGTATGTATAAACGTAACAGCTCGTGTAGTATTCCTATCGCGTAGGCGTTATTGCAATGTCTTTCCGTCTTTCCCATTAGATGTGCATGTACATGCATATGTGCATCTGTTTATGGTTGTGCGTATGTGTGCTGCGCACATGTATGTCTGTGTAAATATGTATGCGCATACACACGCACACACTCACCGATACACACACACACGTATGTAAGTGGTAATGGTTGTGCTTGGTGCGCAATAAAATTACCCTCTTCGTTGCGGTTCTTAATATTACACCCGTTAAATTCCCCCTGTTGCCTGATCACAATAACATCAAGTCATATTACATTGAAATGCCCTATTCGTCTGATTACAAGCTTCATTTCCATATATTTACTCCAATTTCCAGGCGTTTTCAAAGATATGGTTTTGGCAGCTGGGGCTTCAACATTCACCAGATGACAGGCCTTTTCAATATGATTTCTCTGATCAGATAGTCTGAACACAGAAAATCCAAAGTATCTTAATTTCTGTATCCTGCACAACTTGTGGTTTGATGCTTCCGCATCTTCTTTTTGTGCGGCATATGTGACAATATATGTATATGCTCTAAACTGCTCTGTCCTTTCGTTGTAAGAACCCTTACCCTGTCTGTAGGCCACATCCCAAAACTATATTGTCGCAGGATGTTCTTCGTTGCTTCATGTTTTAGAACATCACACGAGTAATTTTTCTGCTTTAGAGACAATACCCTGATGGGTATCGGTTTGATCTAAATCTGGGTCCCTTGTTTGAGACAAGGGCATCATAGACTCTGATGGGTAATATTTTAATCTATTCTACGTCCTTGGTTCTATTCAGGTGTTTACAATGTAGTGGGGTTTGCTGTAATTTCTCCTTGTATGCTGGATGCTGCTGTATTGGATCTTTGCTTTATTTGCTTTACTTTGCAGTTAGGGACATATTATTTTCTGTTCCTGTTTCATCTCGCAGTTTTTCAGAAGGTATATTATTGGTATTTTTTTGTAACTAAGGGCACATTTCGGTACCATAATGCTTCAGAACCAGCCACAACATCCCATCGTTTGCTTGTTGCATGTAGTCAACATGTCAGATTATTATATAATTAACTTTTACGGTCGCTCTCCCATAGTGTAAGAGGTGTTTCGTTCAACAAACACATGGAGCTGAAAACATATCTTGATAAATTCTTTTAGTTAAAAGCTACTGTGCAGCTGCCGTCTACCAAATGTTATTCTCAAATATCTATCAACGCGAATCTATGTTAGAACCCAGCTTCTAAGCTACTACGCTGCCACGAAGCTATGCTGCTGGCTAGAAACTCTAATCCCATGTGTCACAAATGATCGTCTTAATGACACAACAACATAACATGAAATCCCGAAATTCGGAACATTGAGAATCGGTGCAAAAAGTATAACATGCTTTGTTTATCTTTCTGTATTCTCTACCATATCTAACAAAGTGCCACCTTCGATTTGAACCGCATTTCTGTGACTATTTGATATAACGCTAGCTAATACTTAAAAAATGCATTATCCCATGCCATATCAGAATATACTCAGCATATACATCTTACATTGCGTCGAAAACAAATAATTTCAGGACGATATTTCTGTCAAAATAAATACTATCTTTAAACTTCACGATTTACCGCTTGCTTAAGTTAATACTTAGATACTAATTATTTTTGAGAATTAAATTTTAGAACAAACCGCAGTTCATATAATCTCTTTCAGCTCCCATTAATTGCCTCTTTATTATAAAATAGAAATTTTGATGCAGTAATTTTCTTCCCCAAAGCCAACAATAGTCAGCCTCTATATTGTTAACAGTATATAAATGGTTTAAATTGGTCTGCCACTTTGGCGTCGAAAATACAACTTCGCGAACTCGTAGGATTTATAATTAAACGAATCAAACTTTTCTCGGTGACGAAAATATTTAATATACTGATATACATACGCGCACGCGCACACCTACACACGCATACTCGCACACATACGTACACGCAAACATACAAACATACGCACATACATATATATACATATACACATATATATGTATATACATACACACACACGCACATACATATACTCACACAAATATGTGCATGTGACTGAGTGGTTGTACGTGTTCATTTATGTGTGCGATCACACATATAGGCATGTGAATATACATGAAATATATGTATGTGCGTATATATATAAAATATGTGTATATACATATATATATATATATATATATATATATATATATATATATATATATATATATATATATATATATATATATATATATATACATATACATACACACACACACACACATATACATACGTACATACGTAATCGACCATGTTACAAACTATCTCTAGTTTACTAATGGAAAAACACTCAATAACCATCATCATTGTTGTACCTGTCCCTCTTTCAACCCTATAATTCTATCCCGCTAATGGGTATTAAAGAATAGCAGTAGATATTGATGGGCAATAATTTTGTTTAATTCACCTTTTATATTGAGTCATTTCTTTGTGAATAACTTTACTGCCTTCAATTACAGCACTGTTCTTCTTCTGGCAACTAATAAACCCAGACGAAATAATAGCAAGCTAGAGTATCTCGTTATTTCAATAGATTTGCCGGGCATCTTTTGATATAAAAGAGTTATTTAGTGTTATCTAGTGCTTTTATTAAACACTCATGCAAACAAATCAAACGGAACATAGTCCAAACTCTTGAAAGGAATTTATCTATAATACTATTCTTCCTATTGATTTGTCGCCATTTTTAAAGATTTTAAAGTCACTTTAGATGCAGAACAATATTTGTTATAAACATTATAATTATTAGTCTCCTGTTTCGAGAATAAATATTTCAATAGATTCACCATTTCAAGAGAGGCGCTTCTCAGATGTGTTTAAATATATTTTGTTCATGTTTTATTTTTCATTATTTTTCTGTAATAGATTTAGCTTCAATTTTAAGATAGTGGGTGCGACGTGTCTTTGCATATGCTCATGTTGGAAATTTGTGGAAAACATTACCCTTCGTCACACTATATATTTCTATATATTTTACATTTTAGGTCTGCGTCTTATCTTACAATCATTCGAAACGGGTGTGTATACACACCATCTGTCAACAAACGGGATATATTTTCCGTGACAAAACGCAGTGAGTAGCTTGTTCACCGGTTCGAACGCGCCTCAAACACATTCAGACTGATAATAGCACTACCATTGTAAACTGTCTGACATATCCCGGCAAAACACACACACACACACACACACACACACACACACACACACACACACACACACACACACACACACACACACACACACACACACACACACTTCGTGATAAGTCTTGCTGTCCCTAACAGACAAATTTTTCGTAGGAGCTCTGCAGGGCATTGTATTCCAATCTCGTTCAGCCCTTTGTCTATACCTTTGCTTTCTGTTCCCAACGGACTAATTATTATAGGCATAACTTTGACAGTTCTTCCTATTTTAAATTTTAAGGCATTGTATTTTTTTGGTATTTCGTCCTCTTGTTTTCTTCAATCCTGGAATCAAATGGGCATAATGTGTTGATTAGTAAGTAACTTCGGTTTTCCTTATCTATAATTGTTATGTCCGGTCTATTATTTTCGCACTTCTTGAACGTTTGAATGGGAAGGTCCCACAAAATTTTACATTTTTTCGACTCCAGCACTCTTTCGATTCGATGATTGTACCATGTGTTTCCTGCTTAACATTCCCATTTCCAGTAAAGTTTCCAAAGTAAAACTTTTACAATTTGGTCGTGCATTACTTTATTGTACTCTTGCTGTACTAACATGGGGCATTCTTCCAAAATGTGTGCTACTGTCTCATTCCAAGTTTCACAGGCTCTACATTTTTCTGACACATTTTCTCCGTATATATTTTTTATCAAGTTTGTTTCTATCGCAACAATTAGGCTAGCTGTTTCTTCTTTTAAATGCTCTTTTTTAAACAAGCCCAGGATTTTGTTCTACATACATCTTCAGCGGCTCTCCAAAACTGACCATGTAGACGTTTCTCTTCAATTTGGCCGACGTGCTCTCATTGTATTTCATTCTTATCCTTTTCTCTTGTTACGCTGTTGATCATCTCTACCAAACTTTTTCTTTCATTCTGTACACATTCTTCTACTGTTATTAAGCCTGGTCTCTGCTCAAGTACAGTTGGCTGATATTAGCTTTCGGATGATGGGCGCCGTACATTGTCAATAACTTTCTAGTTTGTCTGTCAAGTTTGTTTATATCGTTTTGGTCCAGTCGATAATTCCAATTCTAGATCTGATTAATGGTACTGCTCTTGAATTTATTGCTTCAATAATATTTTTCTGAATTCAGCTTTAACTGCAATCATTTCTCACTCTCCTTGTATACTCCCTACTAGTAATTTGTTCCATTTCTTCATTTTAGTTATTTCGTCTGCTTCCAGTACTCTCAAGTGTTTATACCACTATCCTTTCTAAACCGCTCTCATGAAAAGATAATATACCTGACCATTTTCCTTTTCCAAATCTTAAGCTACTTTAACTTTTCGTAGTATCATAGTGAATGCCGTCGTGGCCAATACTAATAGTTATGGAGATAAGCTATCACCTTGGAAAATTCTACGTCTGATGTTCACTTTTTCGAGTTTTTATTTTCTTCCGATCAATTCAGTATTCTAAAGTTTCATACTTTCATTAAGCATTTTCTCCATATATTTTGCTATTCCACTCATGCTCATTGTATTCCTTAACCAACAGTTTGATTCCATGCCATATACTTTATTGCAATTTAGTCATGCCACATTCAGCCCCGTCAATCTATGTCTACAATTTCTAATTATCATTTTATCAACAAAAAGTGATCTGTTGTTACTCTACATTGCTTCCTGAATCTTTTCCGTACTTCTGGAAATAGATTGTTACTTTCCACATGACTGTATGACTCTATTAACTTCTGTCTCACTGTACATATATTAATTCTGACGTCCATTTGTCATGGTACGGTTGCAAGTTACCTTTCCACTTGTGTTAACCACTTCGCGCTTTCTTTCTGACTCGCGCATTTTTCCACAGCCCACCTTAAAATTCTTATTTCCTTTCGCATCTGGAATCAGTTCTTAAATATGAAACAGTATTGTGCCGGAAATAGGTATATGCAACGCAAATTGTGAATTGGCATATCATCAAAGACAGCAGAAAGTGGGTGGCATCACCTTAGTATATCAGGGATTGAATACAGGAGAACATTTCATCACATGGCACATATTACAATAAGGCAAATTCAAAAGTACAAACTTATAACAGTACAAATAACATTGATATCATAGAGATTCATTATTCTGACAGATATGTCGTTGCAGCTATAAAGAATTTCTTGAATAATAAGTGAATTGAAATGTATGAAGAAGTAAACTACTATCTAGTGTTTTCGAAACCAATTTTCTCAGGCCAATATAAATAGGGTAAACTTTTCCGCACACCGAGAAGGTGGAGTTAGAAATACAGAACTATTTGAAGCTAGCAGTAGAAGGTCTGGAAAATATAAGCAAAGGGAAAGTGATTAGAGTATGAAATGGACATGACGTTAAAATAATTTCTTATATCAGATGAATAAAAATTCAATCAAAACACAAAGTTCAGGAGGGGGAACGAGAAAATATATTCTTTCTTTACCGCTAAGTTAATTTGATTGTGACAAGATTGATTGACATGGTAAAATTACTACTTATCAGAAAAACCAGTTTTAGTTACTGCACCAAGAAATATTAGTCGAAATATGGAGAAAATATTACTAAAGTAGAAACGAATGTAGTTCTTAAGAAATGTTACTAATATATATGTGTGTGTGTATGTGTGATGATGTGTGAGTGCCTGTACATATATACATATATATGTAAACACACACACACACACACACACACAAACACATGGTTTATGTGTACTTTTGATGAAACCTGATAAGTATTGTAATATCAGAATTGCAGATAAAAATTTTATATTTTTGCAATGTACATTGAAGTGTACGAGACCGCAAAAGTATCTGTATGTTGTTCCGTTTTATAGATGCGCGAAGTAACTCTGTCACTCCTGAACTCTTCATGTATTGGAAATAGGTACTGTATTGATACCAGTGATTACATGTGCCCGTTTTCATGGTGTCCAGCGAATTACGGATTAACTCAAAGAAATTAATTCAATTCATCCTTAAATTAATTATGTGGTCAAGTTTACACCCTCTAGCAAACATTAAAAAAGTGATCTCTCTATTTCAAAAGAACGACATGCCTGTAGTCGCCTCAT